>NW_022884509.1:72500-82397 GCF_011952205.1 Bombus bifarius | reverse complement strand
TTTTCCTATCCTTCGACTTAAATGTTTCGTTCTTTCGCATGATTCTTCTTCGCAGTCGCGCTGCATAGTATTTCGAGCGCTCCTTTGTCAGGTTGCCGACAATTACCGGACATTTTCGGCGTTTTCGACCATAATAGCAGTTTCCACGGCGAATCATCGTCGCTCGAACTGATTTGAACGAGCGCCTGGTCCTTATTTACCATCGGTGTACGTATAATATTCAGTGAGCGTATAAAACGTTCACAAAGACGGTCAGGCCAGTTGATGGTTCTTTCGCCAGAACCCGCTCTTGCTAATTATTTGTCCCGCGTACCGCTATGTCAGAAAAGCTGGCTCTAATTTGTGGTATAACGATTTATCTTTCACGTTGCTCGTTATCGTCTCGCGTTTAAGGCACCTGTGATGTTTTTCCATGATATTAAATGAAATCGACACCTAAGCATTCTATTGTCACTGCTTGCAACGATAATTTATGCAATGCTTTTTTAAAATATATTTTTCCTTTTTCTATGGTAATTAACAATTGTTCTTGTTATTACTGTGTAATCGATTTTAGTTTGCGTTTAATATCTGTTTTTATATATTTTTACATTTTATATTTTATAGACACCAAAAACGATATTTTATTGGTATAACTTCTGAATTTCGTGGATTTTACCGAGAAACTTCATACATTTAACACAAATATTATAAATTGATACACACAATACTGGGTCAGTGTTACAAAATTTTTAATTTAGTAGACCGAGTATTGTTGGCGTTCAATGTAATAAATCCAGTACTAGTAATTTCTACTTAAAGAGGATTTGTTAATACTAATTTATAATTCTATACGCGTAATGAATTGAGAATCCATTGGTTTCCGAGTTTAGTAATATTCCGTAATTATCCGTAATAATAAAAAGTTCCATAAATTATAATCAATAGCCATCAATTCCAATATTTGTCAAAACTTTCTCTTCCATGTTCCGTTTTATTTGCTATAGATATTAATAAATCTAAAAAATAATCCAATTTAAACTTCTCTTATATATCACTGCGCGTTTCATACGTATTATGAAATAACTGAGAGAGGAATTTTTAGCACCAAGGATTGATTAATAAATCGGTTTCAATATCGATAATTCGATAGAGTGTGAAATTTAGATGTGTGAAATTTGACGAGCAGTCAGCAATGACAGGCGAACACGCGACCGCGAATGGAATGCTATCGAGATATGTCAATTTTCGTTAAAGTGAACGTTGAAGGAGTCACGCCGTTAATTGGTCATTAGCTAGGGATAGTTATTTGACGGTTCTGAATGATGGAAACGTGGATTGTCACTTGGATTGATGACAGTAACCTGTCTAGGTATATAACAGCCTGTATTGGTATTCGTATAGTGCATTAACTCGTCTGACAACGATGGTTCATTGAATATTAAGAACGAAATTTATCGATTTGGAAATTGTTAAATTGAATTGGAGATCTCGACGAAGCTACCGGGAATGTTAAAGATATCGTTGAGGAACAGTGTGAGAATTTTCGACAGCCATTCCATGAAGTCGTTTCGCTAATTGCGAAACGATTCTGACATTTAGCACAGTTTTACCTCTCGTTTTTAGAGACTTACGTCAACCGAGTAAGACGAGACCTGCCTTTGGTACACGACGAAGAAATTCTAGATGTTAGCCAAGTGGAGAAGAAGTTGATATCGGAGTTGGGCAGTAACGTTTGCGTTTACGAGAGAATCTGCGCCAAGTATGCGGCCGAAACTCTGCAGAAACGAAGTCGGCAACGAGCTTTGGACTGGGACGTCGTTTTCAGGTACGTTTTATTGATATTTCGATATTCGCTTGAAGTTTCAAGAACTACGTACCGCTGAATTCGATCTAATCGTTATAAAAAAAATTAAGTAACTGATTTGTAATAAATTATTAACTCGAAAATATGTACAGATCTAAATATCAGATTTAATTTAATTTTTATCTCAATCTTCTACTTTGATTCTGTTATCTTAGTCTCTTGATTCAATCTTCTTGTTACAACTTATTTTCACTGCAATTTTTTTATTTTGGAGAGTGGTCTTTTCAAAAGAAATCACATTCAAGAATTTAGATCTATTGTACGTGTACATTAGCATAGTCATTAAATGTTGATTATCAACAGATCTATCGATAGGCATTACAACACACTATTACTATTATTATCACGCTATACAATTTTCCTAGCACATTGCACGTAACACTCTATTTCTCAAACCTGTCTCCGAGATATGCAACTATTTCTCATATCTTGTCGTACGAGTATTTTTTCCTTCTTATTAATTCTCGTTTTACTTCAATTTTCCTTCTTACTCTTTAAGAACTCACGATACAATTTGACCTACTTTCCTAGAAGAAACCATACAACTTGATACTATACAGTTTTTTTTCGTTCACTCCAACTTCTATTCTAATTAACCTGCTTCTCCGTAGAATATCCAAGGAAAGAAAATAATTTAATCTGAATACGTTGCCATTCTGCTAAACAACTGGTTTCTTTTTTTCTTTTTTTTTTTTTTTTTGCCTGTTTCAATCTTTTAATTCACCTCTAACCTTCGTTATACAATTTCAGAGATAAATACAATTCACTAATTTACTGTTCTATCGCAGCAACGCTACACACGTTTGTTTTCCTCGCAATCCTATTTTTTCTTCTCATTTACTTTAATTTCCACTCATCCTCGTTTCAATTGCTACTGTAACTTATGCAAATTTAATAGCACACTAGCCTTCCCCGATTCTTTCTTCATTTATTTCAATTTCCACTCGCCTTCACTTCGACTTATACTGTAACCTATGCAAATTTAACTTGCGCATTCGTTCTGCAATCTAAAAGAAAGATAAAAATACTTCAACGTTGACACGTTACCATACTTTCCAATAACACCGTATCATATTTACATAAACTTGTCATGTTCCTGGAGAAGCTCATACACTTTGCATTAATGCGTCATCATCCTCTATTAACAATCCTAATCTCGTTCATTTACATCATATTTGTTACTCAAACCGTTATACGTATACGTTTACCTTAATCGTCACATTTTCACCTTTCATCGTCTGATGCGACGAAGTTCGTGTTTCTCTCTTCTTCTCACGGAGGTCCTCGAGAGCGATCGACCGTTCCCACTGTTGTATAATTAGTCTTGGTGGATCGATTGCGAGGCAGCATCAGTAAAACAAAAGCGGTCGCGATCGATAACGCGGTTTTGCAAGTGCATCTCGATTCCATGTAGTCACTTAAGTAACCACGTCCCTGAAGTTCACGACTCAGGGTATTGACGACTGGCAAAGATTAGTTCTCAACCTTCGTTGCGCTCCATGGCCTTGCGAAACTTGGTGAATACGAAGTTTAATAACGAGCTCGTTAGTGCATCGTAGGAAAATTACTGATCCATTTGGTCGGCCAGCCGTGAAACGGCTCTTCTGTCGCCCGATCGTCTTCTTCTTGTCTTCTTTTTTCTACCTTGCGCCGTACCGATGATGTCAATCCTGACACGGCGTACGACTTTTTCCTCTGGCACCGAGGAAATCGTTTTCTCTGAATCAGAGATACAGCTCGGACGGTTCTTGAGACAGAAATTCCTAGAATTGCGTGAAATTACGAGAATTTGTTGACATTCCGAGAGAGAAAGAGGCGACGAAAGGTATTTGCGTGTTAGAGCGCTAGTTACGTAGTTAAGGTTGATTGGAAATCGAATCACGAATTTTGTAGTTGCTCTTTTACGCGTTCTTCGCGTCTATCGTATGTTAGGAAGGTTTGTCGTTTGTAGAAATTCAAGTGAAAGTGAGTTACGATGTTTCTGACATTTTTCAAGGGTTTCATCGAAGACTAGTAAAATATTTGACAGATATGTCTGTTTCTAAGTTTTAATTATTCTCCACTGAACTCCTCTTCTCACTTATAAAAATACTTAAATTCTCATGTCGATTTCGATGAAGTCTACAAAGAAGTTTCGATAATTCCGGTAAACATTAACGAAACTGCATGAATCCTTGGGCTCTTAAACCGTCAAACTGTCCTACCTATCAAAATATCAGAATGCGAACAATGTCTAAAACAGTAATTCCAATTCAGCATCTCGTCACATGCTCGTTCAAAATTCATGCGTAACGATCCTTCGCGATCTCCAATGCATTGATTCCTCGAGTCATAACTTCCGCGTACAGAAACCTCCACCTGCTCGTAAAAGTCGAAATGTGAAACGAAGGAGATGCAACGGAAGAGATTGCTTCTCTCTTCAACCGCCTTTCCTGCATAAATTCCAGGCATTCTTGGATAATTCGTCGAGAATGATCGGTCAAATAAATCATGCGGAGATGCAACGAATGTGATCTGGTCTGAAGTGAAGACAGTCAAACAGTTTAGATGGATTTAGAGGTTTTAGGAATTTTTTACGATGAAGTTCTATTGTAACTTGATTGTTAATATTCATACTTTATTATTATTCAAATTTTCCATCACGATGAACTGTTCATCAATTTATAAAGACGGGAAGAAAGAATTTAAGAGATCGACTAGAGGCGCTTAGAAAGATCTGTACCATACAATAAATACAACGCTCATGAATGAATAATAAATTGAAAAAAGCTTGTAAATGAAGCTTCAGTGTCATTTATGTTATATCTTCTATCGCCATAGAACCTTCATCGATTTATCAAAAATTAAAGGTCGCTTCTCTTTCCACTTCTCTCCTCTCGCTGAATAAATTCCAGGGATTTTCAGGTAATTCGTGGAGAACGATTGGTCAGATAAGTCCCCTGAAGATGCAACGAAGGTGGCCTGGCTTCTAAATGACCCGACGCTTCTATCCAACTAGTAGAAGTGGAAGCTAATAGAAATCCGTGCTACCGGTTGTTCGTAGCTAGCCGGCCACGGGCTCGCACTAAATTCAGTTGTAAGTAATGCCAGCGGCAGATAGCCCTTAATGGCGGTCTCCACGAGCGACCTAATGCATCCTGATAACTCTCTTCGTTCCACCCTCCACCCGTTCCTTCGTTCTCCGCCGTTTTACGAGCGTCTCGAGCTACCCACCTTCGAATTCGAACGGCTTATCTGCGATTTCACGGTGCCGAGATGGCCAGCGTGTGTCCTCGAAGACGAAACGCGTCGGTTAATCGCTTCTGTCACCTGTAGGGGCAAGATGGAGGTAAAGCAGAGAAGATTCAAGGGAAATGAGAGGATGTATCGAAGGTTCGAGCTGGCAGAGACACGTTTGGAGAGGTTTAACGGAGCATGCATGAGAGACTGGCATCCTCGAGTCCCTCGCAGAAGCTATTCAAGTCGAAGGATGGAAGGTTAGGAGGTTTTCGGATGGTCAGCATGAACTGAGGTCTTTTCAAATTCCTTTTATTTTAGGGGTAGTTGGATCTTAGTCACGAAGAGGCGAATTAGGTTTGTTGGTCGTATTTATGTACATTTGTGGGCCATATTTGTTGATGATGTACGTGTAATACTTAGGAGCAACGAGCTTCTAGTTTTCGCGGACGATTGAAAAATCTTTGAAGCGATAAATACGATTTTCGATGCCTTTGATCTTCGAGGAAACATCATCAGACTCGATCCGGTGAAAATCTCATGGATCTCGACTCAGCCAAGTACTCGATCAAATTCGCTCGTAGTAGAAACTCTATGTACTCTTTTATGTACTCTATCAAACACTTCGATTCTAATATTTCCGTGGTTATTAGGGTGAGAGAGATCTTCGTACAATTATCGACTCCAACCTCACATTTATAGACCACTCAGTGAATTATCCATCCCGTGACCGTGGCTACGTTCAGCGACCGATTGCCTCCTCGAACCCAATCTCGCTTCTTTATTGCTAAATCTTAAGCAATTACAACTATAATAAAATCTAGGCTAAGGTACTAGAGGATGTTCCCAAAATTTCCAAGGAAAGGCTTCGGCTTTCCTTTCATCTCCGACAAATATATTATAGTGCTACGTCCATTAATACATTAACTTCCATTATAAGAGACCTGCTCTAGCGTACATATCTATCGCATCTTCGTGCGACAAGTTGTTATCTATTTATTTCTCTTCGACAGTGTAATCTAAGTGTTGGAAATATATAATTTATAATTCTGTGAATCACAGTGTTATACAAACTCAATCACCCCTATTATCTCAACGGAAATCAGGGGTTGATCAATTCCTGGTGTCGATTGTTATAATCGTAACGGGAATTTACGACTCCCGTTGACGTCTCTCCTCGCGATTACGTCTCCCCGCAATTGGTCGAATTTACATGGTCCTTCGAGCCGGATTTCGTGCCACCAAGAAATGCACTGACCAGTGACTACACAGTGTCGCGTGAAATCCAAGTTCCAACTACTTAGTCAACTGACCAAAGGAACCACCATCGGAGAGGAGCACCTCCGTCGCTCAGCATCTACACGAGCCCACTCCGTATCGTAACGAGTAGCAACCGAATCCCAGATCAACGTCTATTTGATCAAGGTAAGATCGTTCCTATTATTAAAATCAAATGTGGCCCAAGCTGAACCAATCAGCACGTTACGGCGGAGACGAGGCGCCCTAGCCGGTCGACTTGCAACCATAAGGCGCGAACTCGATGAATACAAAGCGTCTGGGAAGGCAAACAGAATCTTCCTAACATCTTGCCGCAGCTCGTTCGATGATATTTGGAGGAGGCTACTCGCGGTTTAAGAAGAGTTAGAAGGGTTAGATGAGGGGGAAGCTGCGCGTTTAACTTCGTTATCGCAAGAGCATCGGGAGCTTGACATGCGGCTCCTAGGTCTCTATGAGCAAATGTCGGCAACAACCCCGTCGACAACAAAAACAGGCGAGACATGCCGGAAACCAGAGCCGACCACCTTTCCAGAGGTCCGCTTGCCCCAATTCGACGGTGCCCTCGAGAACTGGACCCATTTCTACGACACGTTCTCATCCACAGTGGACCGCAACGAAAGTTAGACGAATGTCCAAAAGTTCCAGCATCTACGCTCATCTATAACTGGACGGGCCGCACGGAGTATCCAGTCACTAGAACTCACAGAGGCCAACTATCCCATCGCGCTTGACACACTGAAAGATAAGTTCAATTGCCCCCTCCAAATCAGCATGCGCCACTGGAATTTGATGCGCAACTATCCGGAAATCATAAAGGAAACTCCAGAAGCCCTAGAGGATTTGTTGGAAACCATCAGCGTAAATCTAAAGGCGCTCGAAAACCTAAAACAGCCCGTCACATCAGATATAGCGATTATCGAATTGCTTGCGTCGAAATTGCCCTCGTCCAGCCTGCGTAAATGGCAACGCACACTCCCCCACCAACAAGTGCCATCCTATCAGCATCTGATAGACTTTCTCAAAACACGGGCGAACGGGACTCAACTCCTCTCTAAAGCGAAGGAAACAAAAGAGCCAACCCACAAACACCACAGTCAGCGAATAACCATACCACATGGACGAACCTTTGCTACAACCAGCAGGACGTTGGTGTGTCCGACCTGCAACGGCCCTCACGAGCTCAGACACTGTAAAATCTTCAAGGCCAAATCATCGACAAAACGTTTTCAGATCGTGAGGAAGGCATCGTTGTATATAAATTGCCTAGGCAAAGGACATTCGCCGACACAGTGTACATCGGGTTCGCGTCGTATTTGTGGTCACCGACACCATACTTATCTACACCGCGAACAAATCCAGGTAGACTCACGGTCGTCGAGCGGTCGATCGTCGAGCGGTCGATCGTCGAACGGTCGATCGGCAAGCGGTTGGTCGTCAGGCAGTCGCTCACCGAGCGGTCGGTCGTCGGGCAGTCGTTCATCACACAAGCGAGCCTCCACTGGGCAATCACCATCTGGATCATCGAAGTCGCGGTCGTCCCACAAGTCGAGGCGTACATCCGATACTTCACGGAAACATACATCTTCGGCTCCAAGAGATACGAAAGAGCATGCCTCGTATGAGTCACGCTCAGCCCGGATCAAGAACACCGCCCCAACCTCCTCGTCCAAGTCCCAACCGGGGCAAAACTGACTGTCTAAGACTACGACAGCAAGGAGGATCGGGCTAACAAACACATCTCCCCAAGGAAGCAAAGGAAGACGATCTGTCTGAAGACGAATATTAACGACAACACACTCTTCCATCGTTACTCGTCTTGGCCAAGACTAATAAGAATCGTCGCCTGGTGTCTTCGATGGAGACATAGGCAGCACTGATCTGCCCATCTCACCACAGACGAACTAACTGCAGCGCACAACAGACTAATAAAAATAATACAATCCAGTCATTTCGCGCCTGAAATTCGGACCCTCCAGAAAAATCGAAGCGAGAACGTTGGAGGGAAACTATAGCCATTAAACCCCTTCCTCGACGAAGATGGGATACTTCGGGTGGGAGGACGACTAACCAACTCCGCCATACCCTTCAGCCAAAAACACCCGATCATCTTGCCGAAATCCCCGGTGACAGAGCTAATTATAGAGCAAGTGCACCGGAACAATCATCACACAGGGTCACAAGCTACACTATACGCGGTGAGACTGCGCTATTGGCCGATCGACGGCCGTAGCCAGGTATGGCGCACTCTCAGAAGGTGCGTCCGCTGCTGCAGAGCCAACCTTCCACCAGTGGAATACTAGATGGGTGATTTGCCAGAGGTGCGTATTACCGAATCGCGGCCGTTCACGAACGTCGGAATCGACTACTGCGGCCCATTCTACATCAAGGAGAGGAGGGACCGTACCCGACGTAAAATCAAGACGTACCCCGCCATATTCGTTTGTCTGGCGACAAAAGCGGTCCACCTAGAGTTAGACAGCGACCTAACCACCGACGCCTTCTTGGCCGCGCTACGCTGTTTCATCTCGCGGCGAGGATACTGCGCAACGATCCTCACCGACAACGGCACCAATTTCGTCGGGGCTAACCGGGAGCTGCAAGAACTCCGGACCCTATTGCAGTCCGACGACCACCAGGATAGGGTACAGAATTTTCTCGCCGACTGACAAATACAATGGCGTTTCAATCCTCCGAACTCACCACATTTTGGCGGCTTATGGGAAGCCGCGGTTAAAGCGTTCAAACGCCATCTCATCCGCGTTGTCGGCACGGAGCTCCTGACCTTTGAGCACCTCAACGCCCTTGTGATCGAAATTGAAGCCATTCTCAATTCACGCCCACTGACTCCCATCTCATTCGATCCTAAAGATCCTCCTGTCCTCACTCCCGGTCATTTTCTAATCGGTGACACGCTAACCAGTTTACGGGAGCGTGATTTCAGGACAGTTCCATCAAGCCGGCTATCCAGTTGGCAGCGCATTCACCAGATTAAGCAGCACTTCTGGAGCTGATGGTATCGAGAGTACCTAAATCAACTAACCCGCCGCAACAAATGGGACAAGGGCAAACATAACATTCGGGAAGGCACCGTAGTAATCCTCAGGGAGGATAACGTGCCCTCTATGCAGTGGCCTTTGGGCCGCGTAATCAAGGTCCATCCAGGAGCCGATGGAATCATCCGGACCGCTACCGTACAGACGGCAACAAGCATCCTGGACCGCGGTGTCAAAAGACTGGTCCCCTTACCCATTCACCCAGATCCAGACGAGGCCGAACGAATCATCTTTAAATGTCAAAAAATACAGTTTCTTGCCTAATGACTCGACTTCCATAGGTCCACATACATCCGCATAAATAATTTCGCGAGGTTTAGTCGCCCGATTGATTTTCTCCTGAAATCTCGATCTACGATGTTTCCCGTACGCGCAACCTTCACAGAAAAAGTTACTATTCTCTACCACTTTCATATTTGAATTCTTTAAGAACTCATTAACATGCCTGATATTTTGATGACATAGCCGTTCGTGCCATAACTGTAACGTGTCCGCGTTTGACTC
>NW_022884509.1:60000-67500 GCF_011952205.1 Bombus bifarius | reverse complement strand
TGATGTCGTCCTGCAGGCCTTTGTCACTCGGAGGAGTGCCATCCTCTGCGATCTTATGAGCATGCTCTTTGCTTTCCCTTTCAGCAGGTCGCTCCAGCCGGCTGCGGCGTATGTGGTTATCGGTTCGAACAGCCCTTTGTACAGGGTACGCATGGCCGCGTGTCCGAGACCCACTTCGCCTTGGCCACTCTCGCGAGGCTGTTGAGTAATTTCTGGCACTTTTCCGTAGTCTCGTGTACATGCCTGTTTATTTTCAGGCCGCTTTCTAGGTACACTCGCAGGTACTTGATCGCCTGTTTCATTTTTATACTTCAGTCATCGATCTTGATGATCGGTGGTCTCTCCGCGTCCAGCTTGCCCTTGATGAGTATCATATCCGTTTTCTCCGCCGACAACGAGAGTTTTTTCCTGGCGCACCAAGTAGAAACGCGTGTGACTACATTTTGTCCTTTCTCTTGTTGTTCGGTCCTCGCGTTTCCTGCGACCAGGATCACTATATCGTCCGCGTACGCGAACGGTTCACACTCTGTCGCGTTTGTCTTGAGTTCGGCCAGCAGGTCGTCGAATATTAGGTTCCAAAAGCTTGGACCCAGTACCGACCCCTGCGGGCATCCCTTCGTAACGGGCTTGCTAACAATGTCATTTTTCCCAGTGATTCGCACGGCTCTGTCCGAAAAGTAGCTCCTCGTCAATCGATATAGATTGCCGTGCTCTTCTCTTCATTTCGTGCAATACGTTGGGCCACCACACGTTATCAAAGGCTCCAGATATGTCGAGTGCGATTGCGAGAACATACTTTTTCTCGCTCATTCGCTCGACTATCTCGCGGAATTTTGTGATCGCGTCCACCGTAGATCTTCCGGGACGAAAGCCGTACTGCCTGTCCGAAATTAAGGCGTGCTCGTGGAGTATAGTTGCCATCCTAGTAGCCATCAGACTTTCAGTAATTTACCCACCATAGATAGTAGGCAAATCGGTTTGTAGGACTTCGGGCTACTTTTATCCCGTTCTGGTCCCTTCGGGATAGCGATGACGTTCCCCAGTTTCCAAACTTTCGGGAAGACTCCCCAGGTGAGGCAGCCGTTCATGAGCCTAAGGAGTTCCTGGTGGATTCCACCCCAGGCGCGTTGAATTACTTCGGCCTCGACTAGGTCGGGTCCAGGACATTTCCCCTTCGTTAGTCGCTTTACGGCGCCGCTGAGTTCCTCGAAGCGAAACTCTGGGGCGTCCTTGACATTCGGAGGGGTTGTACTTTCGCGTCTGATCGCTGTCTGCGATCCATTTTTTGTCCGTTTCTTCCTCGTCGTCGGGTAGTAGGGCGGACAGCATCGCCGCCGCAGTCGTTTGCCAGTTGGCGGTTTCCCCTTGTGGCGTCCGCAGAGTCGACACTGTTTCTTCCCTTCTTAGTTTACCCGTAACCGTTCGGTAGGTAATGCCCCAAGGTTCTTTATTGCCCTTCTTCGATACAAAGTCTTTCCAGCTTGTATCTGGCCTTAGTAATTGCTTTCACATACTTCTTTCTGATTTCTCTGTACTGCAGCTTCTCCTGTTCCCTCGTTGCGGGGTCCCTAGCCCCCTGGTATTTCCTCCTTGCCCGGTAGACTTCCCTCCACGCTCGTGTGAGCTCAGGCGTCCACCACGGCACCGATCTGTGGTACCATTTCTTCCTCGGAATGGCATCATCGCAGGCTCTTATGAGGACTTCCTGCATCTGCTCGGCCATTCCTTCAACCTCGTTCGCCTGCCGGAGGGTTGTCTCTCGGAGTGTCTCCTTCTCCTCTATGACCATTCTTTGAAAAACCTCCCAGTTGGCGATCCGAGTGTTATATATTCTCTCCTGAAGCTGCGGCGGAGTACTCCTTTCATTGAAATCAAGACGCGTCTCCAGTATTCTGTGTTCGCTGGAGGTTCCGTCCTCGTGTACTCTCCATTCCTTCACGAGCGGTATTGCTTCCGGACTCGCCAGAGTCACGTCTATGTTCGATCGCCCTCGCGTCGTTTCGAATGTGTGAGCCTGCCCCGGTTGGTTGAGGATGTGGAGGTTATATTGTGCAATAATGGCTTCCAGGGCCTCACCTCTGTCATCGATAGTCTTACTGCACCATAGCGGGGATTTGGTGTTGGAGTCTAGGCCAATGATGGCCTTCTTCCCTCTAAGCCTCTTCTGTACCTTGTCTAGTTGCTCCAGGCCGACCTCGATATTCTCGGTCGGCGGAAAGAACTGGCTAACGAAGTATATCTCCGTCTCTCCATCGCTTACCTGTACACATACGCAGTGCGTTGTGCATAGTCCGGCGATTTCGAGCGGCGTTAAATCCTTCGACTTTACTCCTACTGCCGCCATTAACGGGTCGCATTTCGATCCTCGACAGGCGATCGAGATTCCTGTTCCGAGTCCGGGTATTTTCCCGTCGATGCTGTATGGCTCTTGCATTAGCAAGATTTCATCGCCATCAGCTTCCATCTGCGTCCTGATTTCATGGGGGACGGTTTTGGAACGCTGCATATTATGCTGCAGGATCCTTACACCCCTTCTTCTCCCATGTCCTCTTCCATTCTTGCTCGGGGCTTTACTGATACTTGGTACGAGAAATGCTTATTCCTAGCGCCTTCTTGTACATGGGGCAGTCTACGTTGGAGGCCGCATGATCGCCTTTTTTCCCTGCCTTCCTGCAGTTTACGCAGTTGGCGTTCTTGTTTTTCTTCGTACACTCTTTAATGCTGTGTCCACTTTCTGCGCAGTGTGCGCAGATTTCGTAGCCTAAGCGGCAGTGTTTTGCCACGTGCCCGTAACCTTGGCATTTGTAGCAGCGACTGACGGCTATGTAGTCACGAACCCGGCAAGCATTCCACGAGATGAACATCTTGCCAGTCAGTAACTTGTCTCTTACCTGGGGGGGGGGGGGGTACTTCCAGTACGCAGTTGGTTTCTTGGGAGTCCTTGCGGCCTGTTCTGAAGCAGAATCTAATGCTTCCTGATGCAGCCCAGTAATTCCTTCTCCGGGATTTCCCGTGGTACGTCATATAGTATTACACGGGGCAATCTCCTCTGCGGCGTGCTGGTTTTTAGGCCAGCCTCCTTTAACTTGGCGTTCTCCGTGAACGCTTCTAGGCCTTCGGGCTTCGTCGTTTCCACGACTAAGCCGTTCCCGCTGATCTTCTTCACTGCAGTAACCTGGATACCCTTCTTACGCGGGTTCACCAGCGTGAAGACTACTTCCCGTGCTTCCTCGCTCGTTTTTATCTCGGATTCCGACGACTCTGGTCGGATTATCACCGCATTCTTAGGTGGTTTAACCGCGATTTGTCCCACCGTACTGCTTTTCATCTTTACTTTCTCCGCATAGGAGGGCTGCCTTGGCTCCGTCCTTGTTTTGACTGCCGTTTCAAGCCGCTTGCTAGTTTGTAGCTCTTGTTGACGGCACTTAGTATCGCCGTTTCTTTCTTTCCCGAGCCGGTGCTCTATTCTAACTTCCCAGTGAGGTAGCTGTTGTGGAGTAGAAGCTCCTCCACTATTCCCCTCATATCTTGAAAATGCCGCATGATAATTGCGGTTTGCTCCTTGTTCACCTTCTTGTTGGGATCCAAACAGAAGGTTAACATGCTCTTTTCCATTTCCCCTGCCTGTGCTCTTAAATCAGGCACAGAGCGGGATTCGTCTGCTGCTGCTGGCGATTGCTGCTGCTTCGCTTCTTTCCCTTTTTCCTCCTCCTCTGTTTTCTTTTTCTTCTCCTGCTCCAGGCTTTTCCCCTCCACCTTTTGTGTTTTTAGCGGTTGGGGAACCACTCTTGCTTTTTTAGCAGGTGGAGATTGACCCCGCGAGGCCATTCTGATATCCTTTTCTTTTTTTTCCCTCTTTTATCCCCTTTTTTCCCTCACGGAAGGTCGGCGCTTTCGCTACCGTCAATAAAGGTGAATTGTACTTTGCACTCACCGTCGACAAGTTAATTTCTCTTTATAGAGCCGTCGATAACTTGCCGTCGTCAGTATATCCGACCGTCGGTAAATTGTCTCACCGTCGGTAACGTAGTTCCCGCACCTACCACCCTAGCACTACACTGTAGTTCACTGGTCTCCCGAGGGACGCCTCGGCGGCGCTACCGTCGCGCGTCACCAAGATGGCTGCCAGGATGGCTGCCTTTCCCTTTGTCGCAACACCAACTCCCCTAACGCCGATAAAAGTTGCAATTCATCAAATTCCACCGAACTTTCTGCACACACCTACTCCTCACCACTAGCGCTTCACTTTCTCCCTATTCCTTCAACTGCACTCTTCGATTTTCCACATATTTCGGTCACAGTGTACGGAGCGACGTGCACGCGTGCGTCCCACTTGCCGCCATAGTATATAGGGACAGAGGGAATCTCGTTAATCCATTCATGCGCGTCACTAATTAGATGACGAGGCATTTGGCTACAACCTGTGGTCCTCGATACGAGGACCATACTTCCGAGGAATACCCCCTCGTAAGGAAATTAAAATAGTATATTTGCTATGTAATCAAAAGATTACAGCAAATTTAATAAATAAATAAATAAATAAATAATAATTTAAAAAGCTGGGTCTACATTTATGTGTCTAAAAATATATTGCACAACTCTATGGAGCTTCTTAATACATTCATCACTAACGTCTTTATTGTTTGGCCACCGATACCCATCAGCTTGAAGCTTCTTTCCGTGGAAGGCGTTATTGTACCACGGCTGCCCAAGACCACAGGTATTACTTCGCCCCTGCCGACATTAAATTTCGCCTTCAGGTGTTCTAGGCACGGCTGATATTTGCTGACCTTCTCTTTCTCCGCTCTTAAGAGGTAATCCTTATTCTCATAGCGGACGGTAACGTTGACTACGAGAACCCTTTCCTCGTTTTTGACTACGAGGTACGGCTTGAACAGGTCACCTCCCACTCTGAGCGTAGGTTCAACAAACACTTCATTCCTCTTTCGTAGACTATCGGCAAGGGTCATCTTTGCCTCATCATGCCGCCTCATCCTCAGGCCCTTGGTGTACTGGCACAGCCCGAGTATATGTCCAAGGGTCTCGGGCTGGGCACGACATTTTCAACAATTAACATCCACAATTTTGTCGGCCCGTGCCAATACTGTTCTTGTCCCAAAGGTGTTGGTCCTGAGTTTGAGGGCGTCTATAAACCTTGATGACCTGAGCAGCTTATAGTCCTCAAGCCACACGTTGCCAGTTTTGTTTCTCGAGATGTCAGAAGTACCCTGTCCCTGACTTCTCAGTTCAGCCCATTGCTTGGTATATCCTGCTTTGAGTCTTTTGCGGGCTTTCTCCACATCATCTATGGAGGCTGGCCAATTGATCCTCAGTGAGTTAGCCATTTTCTTTAGTTTCTCCTCACATTTCTCATCAACCAGGCTGGAGACCGCTGGGTCAATCGAATCTTTCATTTTGATCGCACTCTTGAGGGTGCCAAGTTTAATAATGTGTTCGAATCTTGGCAACCCTAGTCCGCCCCAGGATTTGGGGGCATAGAAAAATCCAGTGGCCTTTGAAGACATAAGGTGGAAAATTGCCTTTACCTTCTGCCTGACTTCGCTGTCCAGCAATCTAAGAACGCAGTCGCTCGGCCGGCTTACGAGAAGGTTATAAATGTATCGGGGAAAAATGTATTTAGTGATCAATTCGAGCTTCTGGCATGGCTTGAGAGAGAGCTTTCTAACTCTCCTCACCACGCTCAGAAGCTCGGGAACAATTATGCCACAGTGGATGCCTTTCCAAGGCCCCATTTTGGCGCCTAAGTATCTGAAGGCCTAATCGGGATCGACTGCTGGGATGGTGTTCTCCCCAAGTCGGATTTTTGGTTCTTCAATGAACCAAGTACGTTTCTCTGCGACTATTTGAAAAGTTTGACTTTTATCCCGTGAGATGGTCATACCGAAGTCGTTCAGATACTCGCTGAGCATATCCACTTGGCGTTGCGCTTCCCCGACATCAGCGCCGAGCAGCACTACGTCGTCAGCGAAAGCCAGGACAGGAATCTTTAATGTCTCGTTTATGTTGATGCCACTGGTTTGCTTTTCGATCAACTCCAACAGTGGCTCCAAACACAGGTTGAATAGCAGCGGCGACAAAGGGTCGCCCTGCTTAACTCCCCTGAGGTTCGTAATCTCGACCCTCATATTATCTTTAGATTTTATTCTAGTCTTGCCCTCATTATACATATTACTGATCAAGTCAGTAATGGGGGTCGGCACGCCCTTCCTTCTCAGGCAGGGAACCTTTGCATAGTTGGGCACCGTGTCGAAGGCTTTGGAGATATCCACAATAGTGAATATCCCTCCCTTCTTTTTCTTACTGTAGTCCAAGGCAGCGCTCAACAGGTCTATATTAATCTTGCATCCGCTCTCGGCGGTGAATCCTTTCTGCCTTGGATTCAACACAATGCCCCTCCTTATCCTCCCGTCAATAATGGAGGAGAAAATACGGCCGAGAATGGGGCCTATAGTTATAGGCCTCCAATTCTCGACCAGGCTGCTAGGCTTATTTGCTTTTGGAATTAACGTTGTTCTATTCTCCTTCCATATAGGAGGAAAATAGGAACAATAAAACAAAATGTTATATAGCTTAGCCAAGATGGTAGGCAGGCCAGGAATCAGAAGGTGTTCCTTCTGAAAACTATCTGGTCCTGCCGCAGCCTTCATCCTTATTTTACTCAGTTTCTCCGCCACATCCTCGACAGCAATTGGCGGGAAGACATCGCACAAGGACAGCTCAGAAGCTCTACTTCCTGGGACAGGGGCATCGACAGGTCCTGTCTGGCCCCACAAATCCTCATAGAGCCTCTTCACATCCGCGGCTTCAGGTGGATCCCTGGCCGGTTGGAGGAAGGCCTGATCGTCATTAACTACGGCATCAGCCAACCTCCTAGGATTTTCCATGAACAACTCCTGGCAACGTGCACAGGAGTATCGTTTCCTGGCATTTCTATTCTTTTTGTCTTTCCTTTGGTGACCAATCCTTTTATTACTTTTGCTATTATTGTTCGAACTTGCCCTCTTGTATTTATCTTTTTCATTAATACCTTTAATAGCTCCATAGAGCATGACTTTAAGAAATTCATTAATAGCGCTCTCAAGGGCTTCCCTATCTCTCTTGAGAGAGACCCAGATATTCATCAATCGAGTGTGGACCCACCTTAAAAGAGGTGGCACCTCGACTTGTGTCATTATAGCTAGCTCCAATTGGAGCTTCCATTGTTCATACTCTATCCCGCTGACTCCAGGCTCTTCGAAACACGCATTGCCTGGATCAACGGGATCGCACCCTTCCACTGTCGCCTGAATGGCCTCTTGGGAACTCGCTTCCTCACCAATCAGCCTCAATTTCTTTCGCTGATATCTTATCTGATCTATCGTCTTATTGGTGAGGACCTCATTGATCATTTTATTAGGGTACTTGTGATCCTTGTAGATCTCACAAAGTTCCCTTAGGAGAGCCAACTCTTCTAACGTCCATTTTTTCTCAGGGGGGTCC
>NW_022884509.1:0-55000 GCF_011952205.1 Bombus bifarius | reverse complement strand
GCCTTACGGTCAGTGAATATCAACACAGAATCCGACCTAGATTTTTGCGAGTACGTACGACTACCCTCCCGTTGTCCGCGGACTCGTTATCGAACCTAAGACCATTGTCGCGAGTGTGTGGTCATTGTGAGTTTGTGTCAACTCTGTAACAATTTCGTGTGTGTCAATAAAAATAACTTCAGTGTAAAAGAAAACATGGATAGCTTCAGTGAGGAATCCTTACCTGTCCCAAACCCCCGCCACGAGGACAACTCGGGTCCAGACTCGGAACTTGACTCGACATGTATATGGAACATAAATCTTGTAAAAATAATATATTAAATTACATTCAAATCAAATATATGAACAAGATCTATTGACTTTTAATTATTTTTTTGAAGCACTAGTATCAAATAAAATTGCGTCATTACGAATACAAAAACAATAACGTTGATATAAAAATGTCATCCCGAAACACAGTTTGACGTGATACAAGTGTATTATTTTAATTTAAGCAGAAAATATCTAATCATATTTAACAATTTTGAAAAACATACCTCTACTAAACTATCATTATCTTTTCCTATACCATCGGCAAGGCCCTGAACAGCAAGCAGTTCAGCAGTTGTTAAAAAACTAGCCAATTGTTCCCGAACCACATTTACTTCACCCTGATACATAAAATCAACCAATGCAGCCAAATCATCGAAATTTACATTACGAGAAATTATAACAGGATGCTGACATGGATTTTCGTAAAATAGAATATGTATCATTTATAAAATATATGTTAACAGTAACAAATTACTAAATTCTTAATTTCACTTTACCTTAAATAAATCTCTAAAATATGTACTACATGCAGATAATAGCAGTTTGTCTGCTCTTATTCCTTTTTCCTTCGCAGCTTAAATTTACATCAACGAGATCTTCTTCTGTTCTCAGCGTATCAAAAGCACAAGTAATATGTTTTAAGTAATTATTCCAGCTAAGAGAAAACTGTTGAATCCGTAAAACAATTATATTAAATTTGCAATTTTCAATCTCAAAAACATTTGACTTCAATGAGTTTATTTTGATTTTTACCTGCCAGAAAACTGATGGAACAAAAATTTGTTACAACAATCATGTACTTATGTAATTAAAACAAGACAAACCTTTTATAAATATAAAAATTGTTATGAAAATTTTGATGCAACGCATTTGAACATTTTATGACTCATTGTATCAACACCACATTATTTCTCTTTTTGTGAGTATAATAAAAGCAATAATATTTAAACAATACATACTTGTTTAGATGCCTTTCACAATATGACTTTCCCACAGAGCAGGTGGCTTATTACAAAATTCACGTCATAAATGTAATTTTCTTCAACTTCCTAAAGCAAAAGTTATAAGTGTCCACCCAGGAATACCCAACATTTTGAAACACTTAAATAATACAAATTTCATATTTGGGTATTACATATTTCTAAGAATTTAACACTACCATGTTTACCATGCTTTCATTAGCATGCTTCAAATGACTTTATATTGAAATTATTTGTATGGTATGCCCATTTCCTTATCACCCTTTATTTTTCTTTCTCCTTCTGCGGAAGAGTTAAGACTATTTGTATCCTCCCTATATTTGTCTATTATACATCCTACATACTTTCACAAATAACAAAAAATAGCGAGGACAAATATAGCTTCAATGTATACGGTCATCACAATGAAATGTGAATTACCTTCTGCAAATCTAAAATATTAAACGTGAAACGATGATCTTAATTTGGAATAGATTATAGATACACAATCTGTTCGTTTCTTCCTTTCTTAGCAATGATCTGTTCCATTGTCAAACAAATATTTCCGTCAGTAGCCGGATGAAATGCAAATTTATATTGTGTTATGCTTATCATTATACTGCAAGTACTTTGAATTACTGAAATTGCAGAACCATTTCCTGTTATTGAATGCAAAACGTACAGCACGAACGCGTTTTCCATTATCAAAAACCGCCATACAAATGTCTCATCCATTGTATTAAAATGATAAGAGATAGACACAGCACCAAGCCTGCAGGTCATAATACAACAAGTTGCACCAGTTTATCAATTTTCCCCAATTATTTTCAATGTTTACAATAATCATCCTTTGTTACGACCGTTCGCGGAGAGACGCGTTCGCTAGGAAAACGCGTCAGCGAGAGGCGTAAATTCTCGCTACGATTATGTTAATCGACGCCGCGAAATAACACTGTAACACTGTATTAACAGGTTAACATAAAATAATATATTTAACAATAATATGATTATTATATTACAGAAATTTGACTCGACTTTGCGTTCTCTCTAGATAAATTTGTTTGCTCGTCATATTTGTCGACGTGTCACGTTTGACTCGTCAGAAGGAACTGATCGCCCTTCGATTATTCCTTTGTCTCATTTGGAAGACGACCCCCACTATGCACGGGTCACGCCACCGCTCGCGCCTATGATCACGTATGCCTCTTCTTGTGTGAAAAACGTAACGGTCAAAAATCGACGTTTCTAGAGCTCGCTGCTTGGCGACAACTATGCTCTCGTCGATACATTGTATATGATGCGGCGGGCAGATAAGATGGTCTGCCTGCGACGTTGCAGGACCGCGAGCGACGGTTAGAAAATACAGCCTGTGGTGAGCCTCGTGGCGTAACATCCTTCATATAAAATTGTTATCTTTATCCAATGCATACCACCTCTCTCCTCCTCTTTAAAAATATGGCCATTTTGAACTTAATGTCTCCCAAAAACGTATTTAGCAGAAAGGATACGACATCTATAACGATCCAATTAGAAACTACCAGAGCATGTGTATCTTAAGCGGATCTTTAAACGTCGATTAAACGCGTTCTCTATCCAATCCTGGCTGAAACATAATTACTCACACCCCCAGTAACCCACCTCTAAGTCATTCCAATCAACGTACCATACGAACACGAATCCAACGCGTTCCAGGAATACAAACAACTGCCTGTAGCTGTTTAGCTGTACACGACGAGTATAATTATTTCGGGTACTCCTCCAGTACAAAACAGACACCCAAACGACAATATTTCAACACAAAAATATTTAAAACAATAGTTATAAAAGCATGATACTTAATACCGCGCTTGACATCAGGTATAAGCAAAAATAAATTTCTTCAAACAAATTTCAAGTTAAATCTTTAGCTTGTGTAATTATATCAAACTTGCTCAATTAACAACGAGCAATTTCCATCGTGTTTTGACAACTGACTCATCGATGATGTTTTTCCTTGGAATTGAAAAAGGAATGTGCATAATTTTGTCCTCCGTCCACACTCAAAATACTATCTACATGCTATAATTAGGGATTCAATTTTATAATACGTTCCTCATGTAAATTTCGACCAATTGCGGGGAGACGTAATCGCGCGGAGAGACGTCAACGGGGGTCGTAAATCTATTACGATTTATTACGGTAGCTACGATTATAACAATCGACACCACGAATTGATCGATCCCCTGATTTCCGTTGAGATAATTGGGGTGATTGAGTTTGTATAACACTGTGATTCACAGAATTATAAATTATATATTTCCAACACTTAGATTACACTGACGTAGAGAAATAAATAGTTAACAACTTGTCGCACGAAGATGCGATAGATATGTACGCTAGAGCAGGGCTCTTATAATGGAAAGGAATGTATTAATGGACTTAGCACTATAATATATTTAGGAGAGAAGATGTATGTTCGACAACACCGAGAACCGACAAAAGATTTGCGTGAAGTATGCGACTCTCGCGCTATGTGTAGACTGCCGCGTTAGGCGTTAGTTTTTAGACTGTCTGTCGCTCTTTTTCTAATACGGAAGAAAAGTTCGGTGTGGGTGTGCCCCTGTGCCTAAAGAACGCGGATTCGTTGTTCCCACTTTCGTTAGGAAAAGTGAGGGTTACGAACCGCGGTGTCGATTGGTCATGACCTGCACTACTGCTCGAAGGGATGAGTAGGGAGTCTTCTACCATTGTTACGCCATGCGGCTTACCATAGATCATATTCTTAACTGTCGATCGCGGCACTATAATGTCGCAGACGGATCGTCGCGGCTGCCCGGCAAACAAACATTGTAGTGGCAAGCGCATGGTTCATTAAGCAGGGCGACCTCCAGAAACGTCGATTCGTGGCCGTTATTTTACCTCGCGTAAAAGAATGTGGCGTGGTCCGAACGTAGTGGGGGTCGCCTTCCATAAAAAACGGGAAAAATCGAAAGGCGAGCAGAACTCTTCGAGAAGCCGAACCGTCAACACATCTCTTATATCGCGCATTACTTAACAAGCAAAACGCAGTTACATTTCTTTTTGTTGTTCTCTTTATGTCTTCCTAGTTGATAATTTGTTAAAATAAACGTTAATTTATTTGTGTTAATTCTGTGGAATTCATTGAACTACCCTTATTATCCTAATCGAAATAAGGGAATCGATCAGTTCGTGGCGTCGATTATTTAATCGTAACGGGAACTTACAACTCTCGTTGACGTGATATCTCGCGATCGCGTCTCTCCGCGAACGATCGAAACAACCATCGTGGTGGATAGATGACTGTGAGCGTGAGAAAAACCTAGCTTGTTTTATTACAGGGCTATTCGGATTTTCCTAATGGGTGCATACCCGCTTTCTCCGTGTTTTAAGTGCGACTAATAAACCCAAGGACCTCTCTAAAAACCGACTGTGTCTCGAGAATATTTTTAAGCTTTAGAAATTCTTCAAGACAAACGGGTTGAAGACACAGGGCGAAACAATACAGGGAAATGAAAGTTATGGTGGGTCCTTAAGTTTATTGAGGATCGAAGTGACGTTACGCAGGTCGGTTGTTGTCCGGTCGCCCGGGCTGGCGTGCAGATGTTTTAGGCGGCGTAACATCCTCCCCCCGTTGAGAGGGCACCGATCAAATTCTGGCTGTGGAGTCAGGTGTGTCGTTGGTGACCTCCTTCGCTCCGTGTGGACGTTCGGCCTCGTCTGGATCTGGGTGGATGGGCAAGGGGACCAGTCTTTTGACACCGCAGTCGAGGATGCTTGTTGCCGCCTGCGCGGTAGCGGTCCGGATGATTCCGTCGGCTCCTGGATGGATCTTGATTACGCGGCCCAAAGGCCACTGCATAGAGGGTACGTTATCCTCCCTGAGGATTACTACGGTGCCTTCACGAATGTTATGTTTGCCCTTGTCCCATTTGTTGCGGCGGGTTAGCTCATTTAGGTATTCTCGATACCATCTGCTCCAGCAGTGCTGCTTAATCTGGTGAATGCGCTGCCAACTGGATAGCCGGCCTGATGGAACTGTCCTGAAATCACGCTCCCGTAAACTGGTTAGTGTGTCACCGATCAGAAAATGTCCGGGAGTGAGGACAGGAGGATCTTTCGGATCGGATGAGATGGGAGTCAGTGGGCGTGAATTGAGAATGGCTTCAATTTCGATCACAAGGGTGTTGAGGTGCTCAAAGGTCAGGAGCTCCGTGCCGACCACGCGGATGAGATGGCGTTTGAACGCTTTAACCGCGGCTTCCCATAAGCCGCCAAAATGTGGTGAGTTCGGAGGATTAAAACGCCATTGTATTTGTCGGTCGGCGAGAAAATTCTGTACCCTATCCTGGTGGTCGTCGGACTGCAATAGGGTCCGGAGTTCTTGCAGCTGCCGATTAGCCCCGACGAAATTGGTGCCGTTGTCGGTGAGGATCGTTGCGCAGTATCCTCGCCGCGAGATGAAACGGCGTAGCGCGGCCAAGAAGGCGTCGGTGGTTAGGTCGCTGACTAACTCTACGTGGACCGCCTTTGTCGCCAGACAAACGAATATGGCGGCGTACGTCTTGATTTTACGTCGGTTGCGGTCCCTCCTCTCCTTGATGTAGAATGGGCCGCAGTAGTCGATTCCGACGTTCGTGAACGGCCGCGATTCGGTAATACGCGCCTCTGGCAAATCACCCATCAAGTATTCCACTGGTGGAGGGTTGGCTCTGCAGCATCGGACGCACCTTCTGAGAGTGCGCCATACCTGGCTACGACCGTCGATCGGCCAATAGCGCAGTCTCACCGCGTATAGTGTAGCTTGTGTCCCTGTGTGATGATTGTTCCGGTGCTCTTGCTCTATAATTAGCTCTGTCACCGGGGATTTCGGTAGGATGATCGGGTGTTTTTGGCTGAAGGGTATGGCGGAGTTGGTTAGTCGTCCTCTTACCCGGAGTAGCCCATCTTCGTCGAGGAAGGGGTTTAATGGCTGTAGTTTCCCTCCAACATCCTCGCTTCGATTTTTCTGGAGGATCCGAATTTCAGGCGCGAAATGACTGGATTGTAATATTTTTATTAGTCTGTTGTGCGCTGCAGTCAGTTCGTCTGTGGTGAGATGGGCAGATAGGTGTTGCTTATGTCTCCATCGAAGACACCGGGCGACGATTCTTATTAGTCTTGGCCAAGACGAGTAACGATGGAGGAGTGTGTTGTCGCTAATATTCGTCCTCAGACAGATCGTCTTCTTTTGCTCCGGGAGGTCGACTACCGGTGTCGGGCTCCAGACCGGCCAATAGTTTTCGCTTTGCAGGAGCCACCTTGGACCGTTTTTCCAAATGGACGGACATAGGAATTCCTTGGGCGTCTGGCCTCGGGAGATGAGATCCGCTGGATTATCGTCGGTAGGCACATGACGCCAGTCGGAGGTATTGGTCTTGGTCTGTATCTCAGCGACTCGATTCGCCACAAATGTTTTCAAGGTGTGCGGCGAAGAACTGATCCAATGGAGCACGATGGTGGAGTCAGTCCAGTAAACTATCCGCGATATCTTGGTCGTCAGGGCCTGTCGTATTGACGAAATCAAGGACGTCAAAATAAGTGCCCCGCTTAATTCGAGACGTGGTATGGAGAGCGATTTGAGCGGCGCTACCTTCGACCGCGCCGTGAGGAGTCGAGTCCAAATCTTGTTGTTTCGGTCCGTCGTCCGCACGTAGACGCACGCCCCATATGCCCTTTCGCTAGCGTCACAGAATCCGTGTAGCTCAATTTTCGTTGCGGATTCAATGATGGTCTTCCGAGGGAACCTTACCACATTTAACAACGGCAATTGGGTGTGGTATTTGATCCATTCTGTGTGTACGTCTGTCGGAAGGGATTCGTCCCGATCTACCTTCAATGTCCAGACTTGTTGCAAAATCATTTTTGCTCGAACGATTACCGGCGCGAGCAATCCTAGTGGATCATAGATTTGTGCGATGACTGAACTGATTGATCGCTTTGTGACTCGGGAAGTGTCACTGATCGTCTTGACCGAATATAGTATGGCATCGTCGGCTGAATCCCAAAAGACGCCGAGTATTTTTGACGTGGATGACTCACCGAGATGTAATTTCTGGTTGGTGTCTTCTTCAGGTAGCCCTCGTAGCAGATCCCGATCGTTTGATGCCCATGTGCGGATATTTAGACCGGCTAGCTTAAGTAATTTCGTGAGATCATTCCTGACTGATAAGGCTTCGTCCTTCGTATCGGCTCCGGTCAACGCATCGTCGACATAGAAGTCTCGCCGTAGGATCTGCGCTGCTCTCGGAAATCAAGGTCCCTCGTCTTCTGCCAACTGTTTGAGACATCGGATGGCCAGATACGGGGCTGCGGATAGACCGAACGTTACGGTGTTGAATCTGTATGTTTCGATCTCTCCGTTGTCGGCACGCCACAGAATCTTCTGATAAGGACGATCTTCTGGACGTAGGATGAATTGACGGTACATTTTCTCGATGTCGCCGTTAAGGACATATTGAAATTACCGGAATCTCAATAGGATGTTTCTCAGGTCTTCTTGTAATTTCGGGCCCGTATGAAGGGCGTCGTTTAGAGACACTCCCGTGGTACTTGATGCTGAGCCGTCGAACACAACCCGGAGCTTGGTGGTGTCGCTCGATTCCTTGATCACGCCGTGATGTGGTAAATAATATCCGTGGTCGGTGGCGTGATCCGTGTTGATCTTCGTCATGTGACCCAAGTCTAAATATTCTTGGATCACAGCACTATACGCGGTTTCATATTGTTTGTCGCGTTGGAATCGACGATGAAGAGAGGCGAGCCTGCTCATTGCAGCGGCCTTCGATGACCCTAGTGAGGAAAGCTTTTCGTTGAATGGTAATGCAACGATGTATCTGCCTTCCTTGGTTCGTCGGACATGGTTTCGGAAATGTTCTTCACATAGTCGTTCAGATTCCGAAAGATGAGTAGTGGCCGGTCCCTCGTCGATCTCCCAAAACCGTGCGAGGTCCTCTTGCAGAGCCGTTGTGGTTGCGTGGAACGTATTTATCGCGGTTTGGGACGTTGGACTCCCCCCGATTACCCAGCCGAACCGTGTTTTTTGTAGACGTAGTTCAGGTTCGCCTGGTTGCGCCAGATTGACCTGCCCGATGCACAGCGACGCAAATGTTGATCCGGTACTAAGTAAGACATCGATCGGGGCTGGGCAATGGAATTGTGGATCGGCTAATTGAATATTTCTGGGTAATCCCAGACTCGAGGGGTCGATGGGCTCGCTTGGTATGAAAGTCGACATGGCCGGGATAACAAGAAATCTCAATGTTTTCTTATACTTGCCGTCCGTCGACGTGATTGTGGCCGTGGTGTATCGTTTTGCCGTGGTGCTCAAATTGTCGAGGGCTCCGATCTGGATCGCACATCTCCTTTGTTTTATACCGAGGGAATTCGCGAGCTTGTCGGTCATGAAGTTCATGCTCGTCCCAGTGTCGAGTAAGGCTCGGGCTCGGATTGGTTGTGCCTGTTTGTTCAAAACCTTGATCTGTGCTGTGGCCAACAGATCATGATGCAGAGGGGTGTGGGGAGATGTGTTTGTTAGTCCGATCCCCCTTGCTGTCGTAGTCTCGGACAGTCAGTTTTGCCCCGGTTGGGACTTGGACGAGGAGGTTGGGGTGGTGTTCTTGATCCGGGCTGAGCGTGACTCATACGAGGCATGCTCTTTCGTACCTCTTGGAGCCGAAGATGTATGTTTCCGTGAAGTGTCGGATGTTCGTCTCGACTTGTGGGACGACCGCGACTTCGATGATCCAGATGGTGATTGTTCGGTGGAGGCTCGCTTGTGTGATGAACGACTACCCGACGACCGACCGCTCGGTGCGCGACTGCCCGACGACCGACCGCTCGATGAGCGACTGTCCGACGACCGACTGCTCGGCGACCAACCGCTTGCCGATCGACCGCTCGACGATCGACCGCTCGAAGATCGACCGCTCGAAGATCGACCGCTCGACGACCGTGAGTCTACCTGGGTTTGTTCGCGGTGTAGGTAAGTATGGTGTCGGTGACCGCAGATACGACACGAACCCGATGTACACTGTGTCGGCGAATGTCCTCTGCCTAGGCAATTTATACACAACGATGCCTTCTTCACGATCTGAAAACGTTTGGTCGATGATTTGGCCTTGAAGATTTTACAGTGTCTGATCTCGTGAGGTCCGTTGCAGGTCGGACACACCACCGTTCTGCTGGTTGTAGCAAGGGTTCGCCCATGCGGTATGGTTGTTCGCTGACTGTGGTGTTTGTGGATTGACCCTTTTGATTCCTTCGCTTTAGAGAGGAATTGAGTCCCGTACGCTCGTGTTTTGAGAAAGTGTATCAGATGCTGATAGGATGGCACCTGTTGGCGGGGCAGTGTGCGTTGCCATTTACGCAGGCTGGACGAGGGCAATTTCGACACGATCAATTCGATAATCGCTATATTTGATGTGACGGGCTCATTTAGGTGTTCGAGCGCCTTTAGATTTACGCTGATGGTTTCCAACAAATCCTCTAGGGCTTCTGGAGTTTCCATTTTGATTTCCGGATAGTTCCGGAAATTCCAATGGCGCATGCAGATTTGGAGGGGGCAACTGAACTTATCCTTCAGTCTGTTAAGCGCGATGGGATAGTTGGCCTCTGTGAGTTCTAATGACTGGATACTCTGTGCGGCCCGTCCAGTTATAGATGAGCGTAGATGCTGGAACTTTTGGACATTCGGCAAACTTTCGTTACGGTCCACTATGGATGAGAACGTGTCGTAGAAATAGGTCCAGTTCTCGAGGGCACCGTCGAATTGGGGCACGCGGACCTCTGGAAAGGTGGTCGGCTCTGGTTTCCGGCATGTCTCGCCTGTTTTTGTTGTCGACGGGGTTGTTGCTGACATTTACTCAAAGAGACCTAGGAACCGCATGTCAAGCTCCCGATGCTCTTGCGATAACGAAGCTACACGCGCATCTTCCCCCTCATCTAACCCATCTAACTCTTCTTGAACCGCGAGTATCCTCCTCCAAAGTTCATCGAACGAGCTGCGGCAAGATGTTAGGAAGATTCTGTTTGCCTTCCCAGACGCTTCGTATTCATCGAGTTCGCGCTTTATGGTTGCAAGTCGACCGGCTAGGGCATAATTTTGTCCTCCGTCCACACTCAAAATACTATCTACATGCTATAATTAGGGATTCAATTTTATAATACGTTGCCTCACTTTCCATCACTGCTTTCCTACTATCAGTCACTTGAACTGTAATATAAACCAGTCTTTTATTTCCAATACTATTCTGCATACCATTTATCAGGAACAATACATTTTATTTGTTAATCTAATAAGATGCGAAGTTCCTCATTTGTCCTAATATCAATCAATGGATAAGTGAATTGAAATCTGTGAAAATAATGTAATATCGGAAAATAAGGATAGAAATTTTTTCCCGATTACTTGCAACTTATTAATATTAAATTGAATATACATATATAAATTGGACAGGAAACGATATTTATTTAACGGAAACTAAATGCAATACTCGTATCTATATCAAATAACTTTACAGTTATTTGACCACTCTCGTCACAACGAATCTAACACACACACACTCTCTCTCTCTAACAACTCTATCAATTCTCACAACTCTACTCTTCGACGATTCGATACCTCTAACTACTCTACTCTTCGACGACTCAATTAGCTCTGATTCTAACTACGTGCCTTTAGTCACGAAGGCACTCTTAAATATAAACGAACCACAGAAACACGACGTACACGGTTTTTCTATTTTCAACTGATTTCTAATTCGAATTACTTTACGATATTTCAATACGTATCTAGTAATACGACTTCCGAACCGATGTAATTATTGCAATGATTGTTAAATTTCAAAACAATTTCCTATCCATGTTAAACATATTACGTATATGTGCATATCTAGTATTTCGATTAGTTGCTCTACTTGCGGTAGTTCGCCATTCTGGATCATCTAGACTCAACAAAGATGCATTCAATTTATCCATGCCTTAAAAAGCTCTGTAGCGGCACAAGAGTTAGAATTTGCTTCAAACCATGTTGTTGCTTTGCTTCGGAATATCAAGAGGTATTGTAAGGAATTATAAGCTCCGGGCAACTCGCATAAAACCTGGTGGTACAAGCTATGAAAACACTTTTCCGGACATGAGAAGACACATTAGCACAGATAACGTACAAAAGGTATTAGAGCCCACCAAATAAGATTTGCTGCAATTTGCTGTAGTTCGTCACAATAAGCCTATGAGTATCGCGTGTCAAACGATTTTCGAATTAGTTGATGCTTGGATGTTCAAGATACGGAAGCGCGGAGTGATGAGACGTTTATGTACAACTTGATCATGGTGCAACCCATTCATCAGCCAGAAAACTTCATGCACGATTTTCTAAAAAGAAAGACATTTCCCCCCTTCTTTATGCCGTACCAATCCTCTCTCGTCGTTCCTTATCTCATACAGAGACAGGCCAAATAATGTTGCCGATGACGGCCAACAGCCTGGGTACATGTACGGGTCTCTTGCCTGCGACAGAATTTCGTTATGTGTAGTATGCGGGGCAGAAAAGCATTTTTGCCATTACTATTGTTAGAATTTAATCTTGGAATTAGGATTAATATTCTGTGGAAGACACAATGTTTATGTTGAAATAATACAATGTGATATTTATTAATCAATTATTTCGAGAGTTATAAATGTGCTTTCGGGAATGTAGACAGTTGGCTAGATGTTCACAGACTGGCTTAGAGACCCATGGCCCTTGAAAAGGTTTAGAGCCCCACTCTCTATGCAGTAATGAGTGTGACTTGTGTGGGTGGCTGTGTGGCGTCACATGTGGCACAGAACCTTCTAGTAGCTTCTCGACGTGCCCATCTAGAATGTTCCATCCATATCCTCACGCTTCTTCCGGTGTCCGGTTGAAAAAGCATGCACGTGCTAACTGCCGTGGTGCATCTCACGAACGCACGCTGGTGGGGATGGCGCTGGGCAACGAATGGAAGAATCTGTACGATCAAACACTCTATCCGCATGCGACTGATATCGTTGTATTCCAACACCCTTCCTCAACGATATTAGTCGCTTGATCATTGATTCTGCAAATTGCACTTCTGTAACAGAAAATTCAATTTAGTTGCACTTAAACCTTTCGCTTTTTAGGTGGAATGATGAGGTCCCAAGTCTTGTTATTCTCCAGCGAATCCATTTCCTCATCCATTGCCTTTATCCACAGTTCTGCATCTGGCCTTGATAGTGCCTCCTTTCGATCCTTTGGCTCTTCTAGGCTAACTGTCATGTTTAGTGCTCCCATGTACCTATCAGGAGGTATTCCTTTATTTAGTCTTTTTGATCGCCTTGGCTCTGAACCTTGAATATCTTCGGATTCATCTTTGGGTCCTTTTTCTTCAATACTTTCCTTATTGTTATCTCCTGTTTAATTTGCTGTACCTTCAGTAACGGTCTGTTCTTCAAAAATAATTTTTTCTGTCCCGGGTTCCTTATGAGTTTCAAGAAAGATCACATTACGGCTTATCTTTACTCTATCTGTAGCTGTATCGAGTAGTCTGTATGCCTTTGATTCTTCCGAATATCCGACAAACTTTAATTTTTCTGCTTTTTCGTCTAAGTTTCTTCGACACTCTTGAGGTATATGTGCATATGCCATAGTACCAAAAGGACGAAGATTTTTGACGTCAGGTAGTTTAGAATACCATAATTCATACGGCCTCTTACCTGTGTGTTTTGTGGGTAGGAAATTTTGCAGGTAGTTGACTGTGTGTATTGCCTCACCCCAGTACTTCTTGTCCATGTCGGCGTCAATAAGCATACATTTGGCCATTTCTATTAGAGAGCGATTCTTCCTCTCAGCGACTCCATTTTGCTGCGGTGAGTATCCTGCTGTATATTGAATCTTTATACCTTCACTATGCAAGTAATTCCTCAGGTTGTTGTTGACGTATTCCCTTCCTCGATCTGATCTTATTGCTTTAGGTACCTTATTTAATTGATTTTTCATTGATTGCACAAATTCTTTAATATATTTCGTGGTTTCATGTTTTGTTTCCATCAGATATATTTTTGTGAATCTACTGAAATCATCAATTATGGTTAAAGCATACCGTTTCTTACCTGGAGTTACAGTCTGCATTGGGCCACAAACATCTGTATGTATGAGATCCAGAATGCTACTCGTTCTTGTCGTTGATTCTTTAGGGAAAGGTTTTTTCGTCATTTTCCCTTTTATACAGCACTCGCAAATTTCCCTTATTCCGCAGTCCTCTATCTTTATCCCGGTCGCAAGGCCGTTTTCTAATTGCTCTATCGCGTTTATATTTCTATGCCCGAAACGCTTGTGCCAGGTATGTTCACAGCTTTCGTTGTGTTGCTTTTCTTTCGTTGTACATGCGCTTTCAATGGTCGGCAGTAGATATGAATTGCTTGAGGCTTTAGCGAATATTTCCACTACTCCATCTTTTACAATACGACAACCGTCATTCTCGAAGCTTACTTTATAGCCGTCACCCGTTAGTTTTTTCACAGAGAGTAGGTTTGAGCTTAGCTCAGGTATGTACAACACATTGTCAATATGCATGTTTGTTATCTTACCGTTACTTGGGTGCTTTATGATACCTGATCCTTTGCCCTTTATTTGGAGTGCCCTAACTTCGACTGCTAGTAGTACAAAACCCTTTTCATCTGGATTGAAGTTGCTGAAAAAGTTTCTGTCTGCCGTCATGTGGCTCGTGGCCCCTGAGGCAATAATCCATACATGCGTACATCTTGTATCTTTATCACTCATTCCGAGGCAAAGTTCTTGGGAAATTTTCTCAGATGCTCTATGTTCTGTACTCACGAAAGCTTGCTGTTCTTCATCGGATCTATATTCCATTACCTTATTCACTTTATCCTTCTTTGTTTCCCATTTGGCGTATTTACGGCAATCCTTCTTCATGTGCTCGGGTTTTTCACAAAAGAAACATTTCGTATCATTATTTCTACCATCACTTACTTTCATTACCGTCTCATTTTGGTCTGTTGTCCATCCTGAACCTCTGCGCCGCTTATATTCGTCGATGAGCTTTCCTTTGATGAATTCCATAGTGAGATCTGATTCCGGTCTACTTTCCAGGCTGCTAATTAGGGGACTGTATGACTCTGGTAGACTACGTAGAATCATTGCTACCGATATCTCCTCATCCAAGGGTTTTCCTAATGCTGTTAGCCGATCGAACATGTTCAACATTTCTGTTAAGTGTTCTTCCAAATTTCCGCCTTCAGCTAAGTTCATTCGACATATATCCTTGAGCAGAAATACTTTATTCGATAATGATGCTTTCTGATGATAGTTCTTCAGGGCCTCCCATGCTTGCTTCGCCGATCTTGCGCCCCGAATGTGAATAAGCTGACTATCCTCGACAAGTAACCCTATTGTCGCACGAGCCTGATCGTCTTTATCTAGCCAATTTTGATCCATCTTGTCGGGCGCAGGAGTTGGATCTCTGATCACTGTCCAAACTTTATCTTTAATTAATAACAATTTGAGTTTATCTCTCCACGTCTCGTAATTGCTGCCGTTAAGTCTTTGAATCTCGAAACGTGCACTACCTGCCATTGTTATTTTGCTTTAGTCCGCACTTATACACTTATACACTTATATCTCACTGTAATATTTTATGTTAATTGTTTAATATTAACTTTAGTCACGAACTTATTTCAACACTAGCACATTGGGTCTGGGCCCATGTTAGAATTTAATCTTGGAATTAGGATTAATATTCTGTGGAAGACACAATGTTTATGTTGAAATTATACAATGTGATATTTATTAAACAATTATTTCGAGAGTTATAAATGTGCGTTCGGGAATGTAGACAGTTGGCTAGTTATTCACAGACTGGCTTAGAGACCCATGGCCCTTGAAGAGGTTTAGAGCCCCACTCTCTATGCAGTAATGAGTGTGACCTGTGTGGGTGTCTGTGTGGCGTCACATGTGGCACAGAAACTTCTAGTAGCTTCTCGACGTGCCCATCTAGAATGTTCCATCCATATCCTCACGCTTCTTCCGGCGTCCTTTTGAAAAAGCATGCACGTGCTAACTGCCGATGTGCATCTCACGAACGCACGCTGGTGGGGATGGCGCTGGGCAACGAATGGAAGAATCTGTACGATCAAACACTCTATCCGCATGCGACTGATATCGTTGTATTCCAACAACTATGAACTAGAAGATTGCAGAAAAACTGTAAACATTTTCCAAATTTTATTAATTTCATTTCATTTCTTAAAGTCTACAAAACTGTTAATCAACATTAAGCAAATATACAAAATCTTGACGTACAGAATAATGGAGCGAATATTAGAAACGATACTACTAAATCTACAAGCTAAAATATACTATACAAATTTTCTTCAAACTATAAAACATACAAAGTATATATTTCTGAAAATAAAAAATATCGGATCAAACACTCTTCGAACATACTTCGAACGCTCATTATTACGTATATTACCAAATCAATACATATAATATAATATATAAACCAAACCAATGAAAGGCGCAGAGACTGGAGAACATGGGGTCCTCGAGCGTGCAGTACGCTTCAGCATCGCTGCAAACACCAACTCCCTCCGCTTGTCCCAATGCCATCTCGTACGGTGAGACTGCAAACAAAAAATATCCATATATACATCAAGATAGTAATGCGATTTCTAGTTCTACACAATAACATATTTGGAATTTGGAGAAATATTACGATATTTTCTACTTAGAAAACATTGAAATAACGTGATATACGTACCAAGTGGAATTAGTTGTAGCCAGAAGAACTACATTAGAATTCTCATTAGACACTAATCCATCCAATCTAGAAAGAACTTCTGATCTGAATCTCTTTGCAGGTTCAGACAATATACAGTCTCCTTTATTTGTGGCGATCCAGTCAATCTCGTCGATAAAAATAATTGCAGGCGAATGACTATAGGCAAGTTCAAATAAAACCTGTTCAGTTTAACAAATGTATTATTCATTAAATATTATATTCGAAATTCCTTAAATTCATTGCCTCATCACGAATAAGATATCATTTCGTTTTCCAAACAACTATTCTATTTATATATAAATGACGAAAAATAAAATCAAATCTTTTTATACCTAGAATCTCTCCTTCATAGACAAAGGAACAAAGAAACTTACATAGACAAAGCAACTTACACGTATATACTTCTCGGAATCGCCTCTCCATTTGCTGACCAATGAGCTGGCAGTTATGTTAAAAAAGGTGCAATGGCATTCTGTCGCGACTGCCTTCGCTAACATCGTTTTCCCTGTTTTGTATATTTCTTGTAAACACGTACAGAAATGAAAAGAATGCGAGTATCTTTTCTGTACCAGGTAGGCCGTACAGCAAAATACCTTTCCAGGGGGAAAACGGGCCATCAAAAAAGATAGGATACTTAAGGGGATACACAACGGCCTCCTTAACAGCGGTTTTACATTCTTCTAGGCCTATAACGTCATCCCAATGTACATTTAATTTGTTTACTATGATCTCCTGTGACGATACAGAGATAAAATGGCGTCTTCTCTATATTAAGTAAGTGTTACGTAATTTGATATTTGAAGCGTTACTGAAATCACGTCATCGTCGATATACGTTGAACGGTTTATCGACGGGAATTTTATCGTTTAAAAGCTTTACGATACGTATATTAATCGAAAATAACTTACGCATGAGATGTCCTCAGCAATCTTTCGTAATTCCGGGTTATCTGAATAAAGCTTTTCAATGCATTTCAATATCTTCGATTGCATGGATTGTTCCATTGGGACGTTAAATAGCTCTTCTGATGAACGTCCATCACTCTCATTGGGAAATATCGACGTCACTGTCATTGCGAGATTAATATGATTCGTATTGTCATCAGTTATCTTCTGCTGTAGATTCGTCTCTTTCACAGGCTCACTTCTCGCTTGTTTACTAACAGATTTGGCTTTTGTTTCAATACTTCTACAAACACTGGATCATATTGTAATACGATACGTTGAATACGTTGAATACCGTTTAATATCGTTAAATAATTTAAATTCTTCCGTTTTGCTTGCATTTGTCACTTCCCTCGTCATTTCCCTTCCAGTTATTTTCTTACACAATATGGGATATTTTTGAAATTTCATCTTGTAATAATTTTCATACTCTGCAACGATAATTTCCAAATCGATGTTGTCGCAGACCCGATGTTCGGGAGATAGACGAGCTTCCCGGAATAATACATCGCTAATGTCTATATACCTAAAAAAATGTAGTTTTTAATTAATTATAATTTTTAACTGATTAAAAATATTTTTCGCAATGACTGAACACTATAAGATAACCATCAAACAACTGTTTTATCTCTAGGTAAGACAGGCAAAAGAATGTATTTACTATATAAATCCTCGAAGATAATTTCTTGTCTTCTGCTCTTTAATTTCCAATTTTTAGATGGATGAGAATAATTTGAATTTATATTTCATATATTTGTTTATAACTAGTTAATCTACATTATCGATTGAGTTATTCTTAACTACTGAATTACCGATGTCGAATTTTCAAATTTGGTTTCGCCTTCTCTTTCCACGATGTCCACTGATTTCTATTTCGATTGGTCACTGACACTATTCAAAAGAATTGGAACTAGGAATATATTTTAATTATAATATACTCACCCATTGTGTTCCAAATAATCACATACAAGGTATAATATGTTCCGATGACGTTCCGAAATACGACTCTCCTCCTAATATAATTACTTTTTCATTACAATAATATAAGTTTTTTCATGTAATTTTTTGTTACATTTGCGAATTCAACGAGTTACACATGATTTTTCATGAAACACGAACGTTAAAAATATTTGATACAGCCTAATTATAAAAATTGTTAGAAGCAAAAGTCATAGATACTATGTGCGAGTATCGCATGAAACGAACAGCTATTAAGAGAACTGCAGCAATATTACAAATCAAATAACAAAACACACTCGTCTGTGACGTGGAAATTCTAAAATCTAAAATCTAGAATATTCCTTACCCTTTTTCGCAGATTATAAAATATCTTATTCATACTATCTTGCATCGATAAATCACCGTTCATAGTGACACTTTCAAATCGCCTATCGTTTCTCAATGGATACGAGAATTTCCGTTTATTACTTTAAAAACAACCCGTCCATTACGTTTCTCTTAAAAAATTCTTTCAACTCCGTTGAAAAGCGAGCATCAAACAAGAGGCAAACGATTTGTTGCCATGGAAATATTTGGTTCACACATAAGCAACGCACAAATATAATGATAGAATAGCTGAGTGTGTGTACTTTATAGTAAGATGGATGCAACATGGAAATAGAAAGAGAACACCATGTATAGATACTTCCTGTCCTTGTTTAATCAGGCATGCACACTAGTGGACACTGACGCTGCTCGTATACCGCTGTTACATATTTCCTGTACAAGTGCGCGTCATTAGACAAGGACGGAACATCCTCTCTCTACTTCTCTATCGCGTTTTTAGTTCGCTCACGCGCTCTGTACTTATATCTATTACATTTCCACCATAAGCAGCGGCCGTGCAGTGACTTACAAAAGTTCCGAACGGTTCCATCCTGGGCGGACGGTTAATTGCGTTCGGTACTTCGAGGCAGGAAGGTGAGTACAGAATCGCTCCTCTTAGTACTCTTATTAGAAGTGTTATCATCGAATATAAGTTTTTTCAATAAATTTTTATCGTTTTACAATCTTTCTAGAATACAATGACGTCAGCAATCGATCATTTTCGCGAATTTATTGTAAATTAATTGGGGGAATATCTGGAGTTCTTTATCGGTTTCGACTGTAAAATCAGCAACTATTCGAATTTTTCATTCATAATTGTGACGTTTTCGACTCTTCCGTTGCCAAGACCCTCTTGAGAGATTTTTGGCACGTTCCATCACCCTTGTTAAACGAGTGCACATTGGTGGATATATTGATTTTAAAAACCAATACGTGAACGAGGTTTATTATCTCACTGGGACAAAGAAATCCGTTTTATTCGCGAATTTTCCGTGTTTCTTCTTAATTTTCGTGAGTGTCTGGCGCGGAGCATTATTTGAATGAACTTCTCATCGTTCAGATTATTGTAATATCGTGATGTAATATGTTTACAAAACGTGGACAACAGAGATGTTAATCGGACAGAAAAGACGATTGTGGCTTAACTTGAACTATTCATACCAAACGTACAGAACACAGCGCAATCCACACTCTCTCGGCAACGCCACTCGCAACCTTCGTCTCCGCTCAACTCGCACTCGGCTCCTCGACTCGCACTCTCGTTCTCGACTCGCGCTCTGCTTTTCGACTCACTGTTGTCGCATTCCATTGCCCTTTTCCTAGGCCCACCGCACACGTGTTCTGCAGACGCTCGTGGCCAGGGTCACGTAGGTCTTTTCCACGAAACTATGCACTTGAAAAGACCGATGACACATTGATGGGCCCGACGGCGCCTCGGCTCTCGCGACACTGTTCATAGTTCGTCCGATATTGCCCAGGCCTTTCGTCCACGATACTACATTCGGCCATCCTGCAATAACATCTGCCCTCAGATGTTGCCTTCTATCTCGCTGTCATCAGATGCGTCACTTTCGGCATTTAGGACCCAAGGTTTCATAAAATCGAGGTGTGCACGGGTCCTTCCTCAGGTACTGCTTCGCACGCTTTCTTCTTTTCTTGTAATTTCGCAGGTTCCCTTCTAGCTTACCTATGTTTCGTTGGGTTAGGCTACAGTCAAGGCAGTTGGACACCACGTGTTCGACCTTTTCGCGTAACCCCTTGAACCAGAAGTCCTTCTTGACCATAGCTTCTGTTTTGGTAACCTCGAAATGCCCACGCTCGTGCGCTTGCCTGACTACCTGAGCCCGCATCGCCTTCGATACTACTATTAGCACATCGTCCTCACACTCCTTATACAAAATATTGTTTCTTACTACCTGCCCATCGGCCTGACTGCACGTTGCGGCGTCCAAAATCCTACGGACTTCAGTGTCCTTGTTCTGTGCCCTTCTCAACCGTGCAATCAGCCCGTCTTCACTCTCCGTTACATACATAGTGCTCGGCAGGGGGTTCCTACTCGGAGCATCTACATGCTGCATACTTTTCCCCGGCCGATGACGGCCGATGACCTGATACGTAATCTCGCCTAGTAACAAGGCCCATCTAGCCACACGCACACACAAATCTTTCTTTCTAACTACACCTATCGGACTCGCATACTCCAAGTCTGACGATTTGATGACACCCTCGTTTATCCACGCTTCCATCAGATCATCTACTTCCTTTCTTTCCGACGGCGCCAGTCTTCGCGGTCTTCGCGCTACCGGTTTGTCGCTTTTCAGAACTATTTTCTCGGTTATTCCGACGTCTCGCTTCTTCTCCGGCCTATACCCTTTAATAATATCCCGAATGGCTTCGCGGTAATGAGGTTCTCGTACATGTGACAAGTCGATCTCGTCGGATTGTTCTATCGCGTTTACTCTCAGTACATCCGGCGCGTCCTCGTGACCGTCGGTCTGATCGTCGAGTCGTAAAAATGTCACCTCGCCCCGTTTGACTCGCAACTCTACCTGGTCTAAAAAGTCGGTACCTAAGAGTAGACTGTGCCTTGTCATTACCTTATTCGAGACAACATGCAGAGTGACAGTAAAGTCGCACCCGTCGACCGTCATTACCCTTGTGAACTCGCCCCAGGTACTATTGCCAGCGGAACCAAAACCATCAAACTTAAGTTTGCAGTTTCCCAGAGGTGGTGATCCTAACCTCACATACTCATCCGCTCGTATGAACGTAAGGTTACTACCTGTATCCACTAATGCCACAAACCTACAATCATCTATCGCCACTTCCTTCACATACTTCCCCTTTTCGGATCTTGACACTACGCAAGTCTCTTTCGGTTGTGCCGCACACCTCGCTGCAATATGTCCAAATCCGCTGCACTTGAAACACCTAACACCTTCTCCCCTCTCCGGACACTTAACACTTAGATGATCCTCACTACCGCAAATGAAGCATCTTCTTTTCTTCATTGCATCTACAGATTGACTGGGCTTCCCGTTCTTCTGGGTTTTAGCCGACTTCACAATCGACTTTGCTCTGCGACTCTTCTGTTCTTCGTACATTACTAACCTCTTCCTCAACTCTTTGATTGACGTAGCGCCGTACAATACAGCTTTATTGTTCTCGTCGTCTATTATTCCATCCACTATGTATTCCACCTTTGCTTCCTCCTCCATGTCCACATGGCTGGCTATTTCGAGCATGCGGTACATGTAAGCCAAACATGCTTCATCACTCTCCTTTTTTGTTTCTTCAAGTTTCTGATGAACTTGCCTACTGTTGACTTTCCTCGAAAATTCTTTCACTAGCCCCCTCTTCAACTCATGCCAAGTCCTGGCATGACACTCGAAGCTCGCAAATATTTTCGCTGATCCCTTCAGCAGCTTCCTGGCGTAGACTGCCTTCTGCCCATCCGACCACATGCACGTATCAGCGACTTCCTCGAACGACTCGAACCATCGTTCGACATTTTCACCTCTGTTGCCACTAAACGACTCTAATGCATCTTCGACGTCTCTAAAACTCAGCGTCGAACCAACACATGCCCTTCGACAACATTCGTCACGGTCCTGATACACCCTTCGCGTACCTCTCTTGTATCCTCTGGCGTTTTTTCTGTCATCTTCATCCTCACTTTCGTCGTCGCTTTCTTCTTCCGACGATATGTCATTACCATCCATGGCCGCTCGTAGCCGTGCGCGTAATTCTACATTTCTTCCCGTCGTTTTTAAACCCAAACTAGCGAGGCGCTCCTTCAACTCCTTCGTATTCATTTTCTCAACATCCTCATCTTCGTTGCAATCGCGCTCAGCTCTCTGTACATTTTCTAAATCTCGTTGACCGGTTAGCTCTTCACCGCCCGTCGATCCCTTACGATACGATTGTCCAGCCCTACACGCCCGATTCAGCCTTGCAATCAGCACTGACCTCGCACCCGATATAGGGAGGTTCATTCGCGCGAGCTTATTCCTCAGCTCCTCCAGCGTCAAACCCTCTTCACCCGACAACCGTTCGTCCCCGACGTTGGCCATTTTTCACACAACACAAACTTAAACAGTCAACGATATCGTCTTTTACCGCACCGCGTACCGGTAAATTCACAACTAGCTCGAATAGCTCTGTTAAACCGTTTCGTTTTCTGTCTTGTCCAATCCCGGACTAGCCCCCAAAAATATGTAATATCGTGATGTAATATGTTTACAAAACGTGGACAACAGAGATGTTAATCGGACAGAAAAGACGATTGTGGCTTAACTTGAACTATTCATACCAAACGTACAGAACACAGCGCAATCCACACTCTCTCGGCAACGCCACTCGCAACCTTCGTCTCCGCTCAACTCGCACTCGGCTCCTCGACTCGCACTCTCGTTCTCGACTCGCGCTCTGCTTTTCGACTCACTGTTGTCGCATTCCATTGCCCTTTTCCTAGGCCCACCGCACACGTGTTCTGCAGACGCTCGTGGCCAGGGTCACGTAGGTCTTTTCCACGAAACTATGCACTTGAAAAGACCGATGACACATTGATGGGCCCGACGGCGCCTCGGCTCTCGCGACACTGTTCATAGTTCGTCCGATATTGCCCAGGCCTTTCGTCCACGATACTACATTATATTTCGTTTAAAAAGATTAAAATTGATGTCGAGAAGAAATGAAACAAGGTGCTCGGGCATTCCATCGTTTCCCGGGGAAAGAGAAATATGATAAAAACGGTCGTTCTTCCTTCTGCCATTTTCGTCCATTACCAAAATGGTATGACCCAAATGTCCCGGGCCGTGAATCAATCAAGCGAATTTTGAATAATTTTTGAATAATATCCAGTTAATAATTTGTGAAACAAATTAATTTCATTTTATTGTTGGAAACAAATTAGTTGGATTTTTCTTTCTTTAGCAGTTTTCGCCGGAGTTGACCTGACGTGCTACTTCAGTTTCCATCTTCGCTTCTCGAAACTTCCAACGTCCTTGGTGTTGGAGTCTCCTTGCCCAGGTGAGTACATAGCTTCTAGATACTCGTCGCTGTTCATCCTTACGAGCCTCTCGAGCTTTAGTTGTCAATTGTTATCGTTAAGGGAAGAGAAGCTCGCGACAGATGTTATCGAACAAATCGTTTGTTCTCGAAAAGTTCGAACTTGTTCGTTGCGTTTGAATATATATGGACGGACGCCATTTTTCATGACATCTTCATGATTTGTCATGTCGTGAGTATAGCTTCTGACTACCATATGTTTGTGATTTATGTGAAATTTGACCATTATACCGTGATAGAAAAATATTTCCAATGAATTATAAATATTTTACATTGTGAATTATAAATATTTGTTACAAATTATATCGTACTTGAGGTGAAAATGAACCATATATCTGCTTATGGAATACGAGGTAGTAAATCATTCGAAACATAATAACGATTAATTAAGCACATATACAATAACGTTTACGAATGAATATTGCGAATTATTGTATGGCTTTAATGCGGTATTTAATGTTTTGATTGCGGTCTTTGAAATGGTATCATAGGTGCTGATATAATATCGCGCGAAAAAGGAAAGACCAGTGGTTAATATTGCAAGTGCACCAGTGCGTTGCGCTCGTCGGGGGTGGTTTTGACGCCGGTGCCGAGGAGAGACGCAGAACGTGTTCGATCGACCCGCGAACGTAGCCCGTGCTCATACTGCGACAGAGTTCGTTTCAGTTAGGCTCAGTCGCTGTTTGTCCGTCGACAGCGTATAGTCGCATCGGCCTACGATTCCTTTTTTCTTCTTGTTTCTTGCGAACTCTCTCGCAACAGCCGTTCTATACGTACGCCGCCAGTATATCGCGTGATCATCGTTCCCGTTGCTACCCTTACCCTCTCACGTCCTTCGCAGAAGACCTCCCTTTGGTTTTTCCTTGTTTGGAAGGAATTCATCGCTCGGACACATGGACTGCGAAGCACGAGGGTTGATCGAGGCATCAGCGTGATGTACTTTTCAGGTTTCATGTTTTCTCTATGATACTTTCTAAGGAGAATTTGGAAGATATACATTTTTAGGAAATAAAGGTTTTTATGGAGTCATCAATAGGTTAGAATTTAATTAACTCTCTTGTTTATTCGACCAATCGCGGGGAGATGTAATCGCAAGGAGAGACGTCAACGGGGGTCGTAAATCCCCGTTACGATTATAACAATCGACACCACGAATTGATCGATCCCCTGATTTCCGTTGAGATAATAGGGGTGATTGAGGTTGTATAACCCTGGGATTCACAGAATTATAAATTATATATTTCCAGCACTTAGATTACACTGACGTAGAGAAATAAGCAATTAACAACTTGTCGCACGAAGCTAAGATAGATATATGCGTTAGAGCAGGGCTCTTATAATTAGATTTAGTGTATTAGTGGACGTAGCACTATGAGATTTAGGAGAGGAAATGTATGCTCGACAATACCGAGACCGACTCTCGCGTTATGCTTAGACTGCCCCGCTGGGCATTAGCGTATACTTAGTAGTTGACTTTTCCAACGATGTAGAAGAAGTGAAGTTGAGTGACGATGCTGTGTCCGAGGAAAGCTAAGGATGGGTGTGTCTAGCGCACGGGACCATCGGATTTGTTGGGGCCGATGTTATTTAGGAGAGTGAGGGAATAGGCTTCGTTTTTAATTGGTTAAACGAAGGGTCTTAAATGCCCTCGAGAGAAAGTGGTTAGTGGGAGGAAAGTTGCAGCGTGCGTGAGAAAAACCAACTTTCCCTTGTCCAGCCGTGGTAGACAATAGTGTTCAGAAATTCCTCAGAACCAGATGTTTGTTTTGTTTAAAGGACCTTTGCAGGCAAGTGACTCGGGTTTATGACGGGTGCTTAAGGATATTGAGGGTACGCCGTACGGAAAAGCGGACATCTGGTGTCCGTCTGGCCCGCGGTGTGTGACCTGGGCCAGGCAGAGAGGCCCGGCGTAACATCCTCCCCCCGTTGAGAGGGTACCGATCAAAATTTCATTAAAGGTGGAGTTAATTGGAGCAGCCGCCCGACTCCTTGTTGATTGCTGATTGTCCTTATTCTGCTTGATCGGGTTGGCTCGTTGGTAGGACGAGCTGTGTGGCATGTCGTTCCAAGATGCTCGTTGCCGTATGACTTGTGGTAGTCTGGATGAGGCCGTTGTCGCCAGGGTGACTTCGCAGATACGGTCGAAAGTCCGGTGCGTTGAGGATATGTTGTCTTCCTTGCGTTCTGGATCGCTGTGGTCATCTGCATTGCCTGGCGACTTTCTATTGCGGTTCACGAACCAGGAAGTGTCGTGAAACAGCTCGGCCCATGAAGTATCGTGAGACACCTCGTCCCAGGAGGTGTCGTTGTACAACTCGCCGATTTCACAAAGGCACGTGAAATCCATGTGTGGTTGCACAATGAAGACGTGAAGGAGGTCTACGGTGGATTGGGGGACAGGGCTCCCCCCGCTGATACATTCGTATCGCGCCTTCTTGATGATGCTTGGTGGTTGGACCGGCGTGGTCCAGTTTACTGCGAAAGACAGAATTGGAGGCATCTTACCTTCCGTTTGGTTAGGTTTGGATCTGGAGCGGGAAGATTTTGCATCTCGGTCCAAGATGCTCGGCTCCGTATGAGTCATTGCCGTCCGTAGGTGCCGTAGCTGCCAGGGAAAATGGATGGCCAGGCCTAAGGGTTGTTGCGTTGAGAGTAAGTGGTCCACCTTGTAGGCTGCACTGACATCGACGAGTGTGGTGTTTTGTTTCAGCCCATTCGTCGGTGTGCTCCATTTCGGCGATAATGTAGTAGGAGACGGCATGTCGGCTGGTAAGGTTTCATCCGTCTGTTGATCCAGAGACTCTTGAGCGGCTGTCTGATTCAAAGCGTCTGATGGCGTGGAATCAGATTGTTGCGATGCTGATGATGTGAGCGAGGTTGTCGTTGGGTCTCGGGTGGGTGACACGTTGTGAGTGTCACGCGATGAGGTCCGCATGTCATGCGACAAGATCGGCGTCCGAGTCGATGCGATATTCTCCGTCGGCTCGGGTTTCACGCATGAATCGCGTGTTTTTGTTGTCGACGGGGTTGTTGCAGATATTTGTTCAAAGAGACCTAGGAACCGCACGTCAAGCTCCCGATGCTCTTGCGATAACGAATCTAAACCCTCAGCTTCCCCCTCATCTAACCCATCTAGCTCGTCTTGAACCGCGAGTATCGTCCTCCAAATTTCATCGAACGAGTTGCGGCAAGATATTAGGAAGATTCTGTTTGCCTTCCCAGACGCTTCGTATTCATCGAGTTCGCGCCTTATGGTTGCAAGTCGACGGGCTACGGCGCCTCGTCTCCGCCGTAACGTGCTGATTAGTTCAGCTTGGGCCATATTTGATTTTAATAACAGGAACGATCTTGTTTGATCAAATGGACGTTGATCTGGGACTCGGTTGATGATCGTTACGATGCGGCGTTGGCTCGTGTAGATGCTGAGCGACGGAGGTGCTCCTCTCCGATGGCGGTTCCCTTGATCAGCTGACTAAGTGGTTGGAACTTGGATTTCACGCGACACTGTATAGTCACTGGTCAGTGCACTTTTTGGGCGACACGAAATCCGGCTCGAAGGACCATGTAATTTCGACCAATCGCGGGGAGACGTAATCGCAAGGAGAGACGTCAACGGGGGTCGTAAATCCCCGTTACGATTATAACAATCGACACCACGAATTGATCGATCCCCTGATTTCCGTTGAGATAATAAGGGGTGATTGAGTTTGAATAACCCTGGGATTCACAGAGTTATAAATTATATATGTCCAACACTTAGACTACACTGATGCCGAAATAAATAGCTAACAACTTGTCGCACGACGATAAGACAGATATGTGCGTTAGAGCAGGGCTCTTATAATTGGATTCAATGTATTAGTGGACGTAGCACTATAAGATATTTAAGAGACGAAGTGTATGCTCGACAATACCGAGACCGACTCTCGCGTTATGCTTAGACTGCCCCGTTGGGCATTAGCGTATACTTAGTAGTTGACTTTTCCAACGATGTAGAAGAAGTGAAGTTGAGTGACGATGCTGTGTCCGAGGAAAGCTAAGGATGGGTGTGTCTAGCGCACGGGACCATCGGATTTGTTGGGGCCGATGTTATTTAGGAGAGTGAGGGAATAGGCTTCGTTTTTAATTGGTTAAACGAAGGGTCTTAAATGCCCTCGAGAGAAAGTGGTTAGTGGGAGGAAAGTTGCAGCGTGCGTGAGAAAAACCAACTTTCCCTTGTCCAGCCGTGGTAGACAATAGTGTTCAGAAATTCCTCAGAACCAGATGTTTGTTTTGTTTAAAGGACCTTTGCAGGCAAGTGACTCGGGTTTATGACGGGTGCTTAAGGATATTGAGGGTACGCCGTACGGAAAAGCGGACATCTGGTGTCCGTCTGGCCCGCGGTGTGTGACCTGGGCCAGGCAGAGAGGCCCGGCGTAACATCTCTTATAATAGGTATTCCAATTTTTTAATATATAAATTTAGTTTCCTCTATGGTGTTAGAGAACATAATGCGGGCATTTTATGATATAACGAATATATTCGTATATATTTTAGTTTATTCATTCGTCAAATTTCCCTAGTAGGCCGGCCTGCAGCTCACATGCAGCACTTAGTAAAAATTTGTTTTGTTAGAGGTTGGCCATTCTTCTTGCTATAAAAATATCGTGAAGTCATATCATATGATAAAGAACCTTCTGAAAGCTAGATGCTCGATAACGAGCCTAATGATTCTCGGTAGTTTGTAATGTCAAGCTTTGAATTGGCGAGATCGCTCTGCTGTCAAACCGCCGTCCAGCGGCGACCACATTCTTTAACCACGTTCAAGGGGTATATCACGCTACAGAAACCATCAAAGGGTTTGCAAGTTAGTTGCCTTTTAGAAGTGGGGCAGTTGGTTGTTACATGTAATCCGTAGTTGCTGGCTGTTCTCCTTAGTCGTCATACATCATAGAGACGACAGTTATAGTCGCCAGTTGTCCTTGCTAATGGTTGCTTGTTGTCGCTAGTTAGTTCTCGTTATCGTTATGTATTCCATCAATCACGCGAAATTTAACGTATGGGAATTTATTCTTCTTTATTCTTTCTGTAGGAAGATTTTTTAAGACGAGGAAAATATAGAATATTTTAAGACGATGGTAAGGTTTGAATTTAAGTAACTGTTTTATGATACAACAAAGTGGAAAGACGATTTAATTTTATAAAGTTTAAGGTAATTTTTTAAAAAACTTCGAATTTAAAAGATTCAAATAGATATCTTAAACGTGATTAAACCCTCCATATCGTAAGAAATTAAATGAAATTGCGCAAGAAAGTTAATACATTTAATGTATTATTTTAAACATTTATTTAAAAACATTTATTTAAAATTTAAGTGTAGGCGTTGACGCGCGCGCGCCATTCGAAGCATTTGTCAGTTCGTTACATCTGCGGTAAAAGTTGTAACTACGAAGAAGCTTAACATATGGTGCGTCTCAAGACGACAGTAAAAAGTATTAAGAGATTTTTCGAGATTTTTTCTTTTAAGTTTCCAAGTACTTTTTCTATTTAACTTCTTTTTTTTGCATTTTCTCACAATATTCGATAAATAGAGACGAAATATGACAGTTCTTAGTTCGGGGATTTATTGGTTCGAAAGTTACTTCAAAAGTGTTTCTGGAGTTCGTGCGGTTAATACTTTTAAACTACTGAGTACGACTTATTCCGTATGGCTGGACAAATCTTTGTTGATACTGTAAGCGTAACTGGTCCGGATATTGTCTTGTGGAGATAGAAAAATACACGAAGTATTGATTGAACTACATATTTTTTTAATTCTTTTTTAATTCTTTTAGTTCTTCATATATTGATAATAAAACGATATTCCGCTACTTTGAGCACAATATAGTAATGTTTAAATAAATAATAAAATTTACGCATTTCGTCTTCATGCGTCGATAAGAAAATGCAAAAAAAGTTAAAGAAAGATGATGCGCAGACGCGAAGTTTAGTCAGCAATAATATTTAAAACCTCTAAAATATATTGTACACATTTATTTGCAAATAAGCTCAATGAAATTGAACTGTAACTGTGTTTCCAATAATGTCTTCGATGTATTGCTCGCCATTATGTCGGATTAACAGCTCTAAGTGATCGACCTTAATCACTAAATGGCGGCCGTGATTCAGTGGTATAGCTTTACATATGACGGACATCGCAGGCGCTTGTAAGACGTCCATTGTGAAACGTTTCCAATAGCACCGTTTATGTGATGGTGAAATCTGAATATATATATCGCTGAAATATATATCGCTTATCACTTGAGTCTGACACGATCGTTTTTAAATAGAATCACAATTTTTTATTCTTTACAAAATCAGTCTATAAAGATTATGTGCAAATAAAATAGATAAATAGATAAATGGTTGTACAAACTTATAAAACAGATATTACAAGTATATCTAAATAAATGATATATTTATAAATTGTAATATTTGATCTAAAGTTTAAATAAATAAAAGAGATACTCGTGACTTACAATAAAAGTATTTTTTTTCAATTTTTAAACAAAGCAAAAGTGGATAACAATTTTTCAAAATGTAAAAATCAACACAATGGTTGGTTTCTTTAATTAATCAATAACGTTTAAAGTTAATTAATGTCCAGAGTGGTTTGTACATTTTGTATTTCGCCGTATTTCAACGTTCGATGTGTAAATAAAACTTGATGCCTGAAATATCGAAAAAATAATTAAATCCGATCGTTCCGTCGAATTTGCAAATTGTATACTCGTGTAAAATCGAGTGCGCTTGTGTATGCTGATACGAAAAGTGGTAGTATATTTTTCTTTTTTCGATTATCGTTATCACTTTTTGTGTGGAAAAATTAATTCCGTGAAATGGAAGTGCAATCAATACGGCTTATCATGAAATAATAGCACAACGACGGTACATATTGGTATTGACGTCAGCTTCACAAAATTTCTCGAGTATCGCGGTCGACTATTTGGGTTAAGAATTCATTTTCAAGGTTCTACAAGCACGAGTATCTTATGGATATGAAATTTTCAGTGTACATTTTAATAACCATATTCCATATTGCATGCTGCGGTCCAAGAAAAATCCGCAGTTAATATTCTGCTAATCCCTGCTGCTTTTAAAGACCATAAGTAGTCGTCCGTAAGGTTTAAAAGATTTCGAGTAGATTTGTATTACGTATTTTATCTTCTAATTTTTAAAGAGAGGGTCGTGTTTAATTAATTGAAAATGACGAAACTGTAATGGGACATTATTATCAAATATTAAACGTGGTTCCATTGGGTACTTTTATGGTCTTTGCGAGATATATATGCATTATACGTTGCTATTAGCAACGCGTAGCGATGAACGATGGAGAGCAGTACCTTCGTTATCTCGTCTCGGTTGTGTACATATCAGTAATGCACAGTACTCGTACTAAATATCTTACAAATTCCATACAGATTTTCAGATTAGTTTCGAATAATACCAACACGACCATGATAGTCACAGTACAGTATTAAATGGTGCCACTATGCATAATACACTCCTAAAATGTTTCTACAAATATATTTGTCCGAATATTTTTGTCAGCTACTATATCCTAACCACGATTTATTAAACAATATATAGATTTAAAAAAGAATATATAACGACATTACTTGTTTAGGCTAGATTGGTTTAACTTGTATAGTTTTAGTAACTGTGTAAGATCAAACAAGAACTTATCGTTAGTTTGGCGAGATTTGATTACACGAAGCAACATAATTGCTTTGAAACTCAGGACAGAAAACAATGTCAACCGGTAGACGCGTTTGTCTGGTGAACGTGTAATGCGTGAATAATAGATAGCGACAATCACGCGAACGCTAGTTACAGCTGACTTGGCTTACATTGTAGCATTCAAACTAGAGTATACGAGCCGTAAGCACTATTGAAAGTTCAAAGGCCGACTAGTGAGCTTCATCCTATCTCATTTTTTAATCAGGCGATGGATCGACGAATCGTATTGATTTCGAGGATTATTATAGTTCTGTGGAAATTTTAAAGCGTGGTTTGTCTAATCTTGTCTCGTTAGCTCCAGACTCTTTGGCGAGCAGCCTGAAACTTGATCCAGTTTCGAGAAAATGAAAAATTCGTTTCTTCTCTTTGCTTCCCTGTTCCTTCTTTCCTCCTTTTTCCCTTTTTACATCGCGTTAAGACCCGTTAAGTAATATTGACTGCCGTGGACGCTGGCTGAGAAGTGCACTTTATAACTAGCTTTAAAATCACTGACGTCGATGAGGACAAAGGTAAGTTAGAGGGTTATTTATCTGAGCTGGTGTTATTCGACCTGAACTCTGCAGCTTTTCAGAGTTTCTTTCGTTTTTCTTTTAAGAGCAGAGATGTTAACTGGTCTCTTGTTACGTATAAGAAGTATGTACTAAAGCTTATTTATCACCAATTGGTTGCTCAAAGTCGAGATATACATACCTATATTATATTAATACGTTACAGAAGATTACGCGTTAGTTAGCTTATGAGAATTTATAGTGTGTCACAGATCACAAAAGCAGAAAGACTACTTTTTCATAAACGATATATGTATATGAATTGAAAGTTTAACTATTACGTCATATACTTCTCTCGATAAACGTCGTCGAGTGCATATTGTTAAAGAATATTAGCCATTTGAATTCAATAGTTTCGAAGATACTAATGCTTCTGTGAAGTTTTTGCAGGCTGTTAATTTTTTATTGAGATACTACAAATTTTAAATAACTTCGATTAGAAATAAAAATCACATTACATTAACGCGTAGAATGTAACGTAACGTAGATAATGTAAATATAAATTATATTACAAGGATACAATACGGGTAGGTAATGTGAAACATTCTGGTTAAAATTGCATCCTTTGAAGGCTAGGACACACAGTACTTACGAAGTAGATTAAGTACCAAATGGGGTACTTAAGAAAATTCATGTTGTCATTGTTTAATAAACATCTTCAGCTAATAGCTTTCTGCAAAAGCTGGTTTAAGTTATGCTAGCTTATTCCTTATTAATTGCAATTATATTGTTCGTATCTCCTAGAGGATTAACAATCCATTTTTATAATGGATAATAAAAGTAAATTCCTATTAGGTTGTCCCAAGTTTCTTTCGTTTTATAAAGAAATGACAGTTATGTTATTCTATATTATTTTATATTAAATTGGAAAAAGGTGGATCACACGTAATTCAATAAAATAATATAAAACGAAAAATGTTGTACATCTATTACTTTCTTATAAAACGAAAGAAACTTTTGGAACAACCTAATATTTCTCTACTACGACGCTTCTACAGTGCTAAAATATTTGATAAAAATGTTAAGAAATTCTAATATTGATTTAAGCGTATCGATTTATCTGCTCTTCATATTTGATCAAACAGAAATTGTTAATTATGATTTCCACTTAAAAGCGGATTGCATATTATGAGGATAAATTATCAAATTCATCTCTAATATACACATTAGAGAATCATTCATAGCCGCAATCCTGTTTACCGCTAACATTCCTGGTACTCAATAATTCATTAGGTGACTGCTTTAGCCGCACAGAATACACCTGTAAATAATTAATCGCCATTAATATTCCATCGACTTTTGAAAATCCCTCATGTGATCTATTTCATGCGATGAGAATATGTATGAATTGAGATTGCGATCGACCATCCTCAGTCGGATAAATCGAGTGATTCAAATTATAACACAAAAAAAAGTTAAAACTAGTTACATTATCTTTTTCAATTTTTATGTATTATTTGGCGGAAGAAACTTTGGTAATTGGTAAGTAAAGTTCACCTCCTTAATGTTAATGATTTTAATATGTTATTAAGCTCAAAGTTCTAAGGAATTTTCTATATATATATATACACATATACATAACTGTGTGCGTATATATATAATATACATATAACAGCCAAAGTTCAGCTCTCAAGTGTACGCAAAACTTTTATGTTCATTTTACGCTATACCAGTATGTTTCATGAATTTGTTTGCTAACAGTATCGAAACAAATAACAAGCAGAGGACGAGCTATTCATGAATTGTTTTGCCAGCGTGTACGCTCCCAATATTTTCTATTTGAGAAAACATACTTGTTGCTATTGCAACTACAAATATTTTTACAGTCGACGCTTTTGCCGTGAATCATTGGCTAACATGTAAAATCGAGAAAAAACATGGTTTATTGTGATGGAAATGTGGAAAACCGCAAAACCGATATAGAAGGGAAAATAAAGGAAAGGAAGGTAGGGATAAGTAGAAGCTTGGGGCCAAGTTTAATTCACTGAAACCGAGCTGCTTGTATTATCACAAAACAAAATTGCCAGTACGTCATTTCCGTACTCTCGTCCTCGCGAAAATGGTTTTGCTCGTTAAGAAAAAACGAAGAGACAGGGAAGAGAGGAAAAAGCAAACGGAGAGCGCTTTTAAAAAGCTGGCGAACCGTGTGTTACCACAACGAGACACGCGGTGCTATTTGTCGCTTTAAATTGTGTCGCAACTCGTTTTTGAGATCTTTGCCAGGGACGCGTTAAAACACGCTGCAAATATATTTCTGGCTTTTCTGGGGTTTAACTGAAATATGACAAATAACGTTGTAAAACATATGTACTTATGACTTACAGAGTAATTGAGTGTACAAAATATAGTAGCCAGCGATTTAGGGCTTTAAAAGATCAAAAGAAAAGAAAAGAAAAGAAAAGAAGAAAGATAATATGTTGCGGCAGTTTAAGTCGATCTAAGAAAATAGATAACGGGAGGGGGGAGGGCAAAGCTAGTTAATCTGGAAAGAATCCAAGCGTCAATTTCAAGCATTTACAGAGAATCAAGCGGGCTGGTTAAGGTCGTGAGTTGAGCAATTATCCCGCGTTAGGTTCAATCAGGTTAGTCCCACGCGAAATTGATCCAACCATGCGAAAACGAGTGTATTCTGATTTCTGTCGCAGATACTTCTGGCTAGTGCACTTCTTTTACGCTTCTCGTCGCTACTTCTAACGACAAACGAAGATGTACGGCATTTTAACAGTCTACGTGAAAATGATGATAATTGCGGTCTGTGTACCGCCTACCCTTCTTTCCATTCTTCCGTTAAAGACTGGTAAGTTGATACTGATTAATTATGCGATCGAAATCCTATATAATGGCTACAAAAAATATTTGCATCATTATTCTCGTTTCCTAATGAATCGCTGTTTTAATCAAGTTTTATATGGCATCAAATTTCTGTAGTTACACGAAAGTACTAAATTATAGAAAACTTGATATACACGGATTTAATTAATTGATAAATTAGTCAATATATAGGCATTATTATTTATTATATTATATATTATAGGCATTATATATTAGTAATGTATATATACACTTTTGAATTTTAGCCTTCTATTATTCTTATATCCTTTAAACGTCATTTCAAGCTACAAGCGACTTTAACTCAAATAGCTCGATTTCAAGTTCTAACGTATACTGTAAAGCACACTTGCGAAGTGAAACAGTAAACACGATATGAAAACTCTCCCTCCAGTAAGAAATCGAATATCCAATTTCAATCGTGCTTCATCGATGAAGCATCAATGCTACGTAGAAGCATCGTGGCAGCCGCAATGCGGATCCGTTGAACAAAAATTTCCTGGCACGATCGTTTTCGTAACGCTATTAGCCGTTTCAGTATCAGGGATGTTTTAAAAATCCGTATCGGATTGTACCATGAAGCGCAATAGCGCTTCGTTTATTTATTTACGAGAAGTGCCGATCAACTCGATTGCACTGCTCTTTTTTTTGTCGAAACATACCGTTCAACGCGTTCACGCTTCACTTCATCAGCTATATCAGAAACGTTACACTAAAGAGTCAAAAGGTTGCCAAATATTCGTGCTTTACCTTTTGTTTGTGTGACGTTCTGTAATTGGTTTTCCAATTCAAGAGGTAATTTATACATTAGTTTTTTCTTTATTTGGTTTACGATTATTTGAAAGAAAAGTAATTACGAGAGGAAACTCTGATAGACTAGCGACAAGCTACGTTCGGAACCGAGCGCGTTGTGAATTGACAATCGTAACCAAACATCGCGACACAGTTCACCACACTACGCGTACAGCACGATCACGCTGAGTGGCGTTGAAACGGTTAACGTAACTGCGCGTACAACCGTCGAATGGCAAAGATATTCAAGCTGAGAATCGTTTTCAGATGCTACAAACAACAGCTGTGCTGACTTTCAAGGAGAAACCATTCGGCATGCTCTTACGTTTGAGCCCGGACCTTCGGTTTGCAGTTTCTGCGCCTGCTATAATTCGAGGCCGCAGTGGTGCGTGTCGATCGTATGCAACCCGCCCGGAGTGAGTATATGCTCATTACTTAAACACTTAACACAACCAGAGAGAAACTAAAGCACACCGTTAACGCTTGCACGCTGGTCGTTAAAGCACATGTTACGCGAATAGGGTACACAGCGATTCATCTAACTTGCCTTGAATTACTTTTACAAAGAGAAACATGGACAGGAATAATTTTTTGTTACGAGTCGTTTAATTTATTCGTTCGTTAGAACGATTGGTCTGACAAATTCAAAGTCTTGTTCCGTATAAATATTTTTAAACAAGCACGTCATAAGCTTTGTATATTTTTTTTATCGCAACGAAACTGTTCAGAGAAATGTTGAAATTATTAATTACAAAAGAAGACATTTACGTTGTAAAAATGTTAGCGAAAACATCTGTGAAAAAGTTACTTTGTTATAAATTCTACAAAAAGAAATATTGAAAATCACGCCCCATTTATTCAGTTGCACGTATGAAAAGTATTTTGCATTCGCGCAAAAAAATCCCTTAAGGATACATATTTTATAATAATTGGAGTGTCAAAGTTATTACGCGGATTGGCGTACACGTGCCTTTTAATGAAACTAGGTTATTCATTTGTTATTCGTTCCTAACTTTCAACTTTATGATTTTTGCGGAATAAAATTTTATATTCCGGTTCAATTTATAAATGATTCATTTTGAATTTAATAAAATTAGAGTTACAGCAGTGCAATTTAACAAAGAACAAATAATCATTTGTACTTTATTAAAATGTTCTTTTAGCGTCTCGTTTTAATATTTCTCTAATAATATTTTGTTAACCGTTATATTTAAATGAAGGTTTTCAAAGCAGAGACGTACTTTAACGTAGGAAATGGACGTACATTTATAATGAGAATTCAGAAGCAAAAATATTTCATACAAAAATAAATATTCCCCATGTGTAAATAGCTACGTTATGACTTTTATATGTATCTAACGTCTTTCCATGCAAGGTAACGTATATTTGCATCTGTGCTTCTTCGCTTCTGAGTAGTAAAACCTGGCATTCATGCGGCTGATAGGTAGTTACGCGCTGACAACGAAAAACATAAAATGAATAAAAAACATGAGCCATCCTATAAAAAAAAATAAAGCTGCTTTTATCTTTCATTACATATTCGTCAGAATATTGTTAATAAATATTTAAGTTCAGATTTCAGCTTAAATAAATGCATAGGATTGGACATTTATTTATATATGTATCTGTGAACGCTTTTTGACATAAAATTTTTATAACGACTAAAATGACATATTCCGATATTAAATTAATTTGATGAGAATAAAAACTGAATTTTTTAAACGAGATTTTGTATGAAGTTACATTTATTGGGAAAAATTCATTCTTTTATAATATGATAAAACGAGACTCATAATAGACTCTGTATAAATCATTTCATGGAATATTATGTGTATGTACATGTGTTCTACGCTTTTATTATAAAAATGCTAAATGAACGTAACGATCAAATGCATCGACAAATGCATTGAACATATCGATTGTTATTTTGAAAAATTGATTATCTTTTATTTGTTTCAAACTACAAATTGATTGAGACATTCGTGTTTGCTAAATTGCGAATTTAACGCAATGAAGTCGTCTGAATGCCTTGCGAGCATGTAAATATAGCGTCGAATTAACAGGTCAATTACTTGAGGTTGGAACTGAAAGAAAGAGAAAGATGGAGGAGGTCTTGCCTTTGAATGCTGGACACTTCTAAAGCCCGCAGTTCGCTGAAATTGCCAGAGAATTCAATTAAATGGCAAATTAAACCATTGAACTGAATCTGTTTCCAATCGTGAGCTTGGAGGTTCTACCCTTTGAATTTTTAAACCAGTCACCCTTCTTTTGTACGTATGGTAACGAATATAATTCATAAACTAATGAAGTGTGTAATTCAATTGAAAGCTCTTTTCACTGAATTCAGTTTAGACTAAGAAAAATGATATAATAACGAAATTATCAATTTACAATTTATAGAGCGTATACTTTATTCGAAAGTGAAATTTATTACTGCAAATATTAGTTGGCTATTTATAGCCTGTTTGAAAAGGTGATTTAATTTCGATTGATTTTCGATAAGTTTTTGTTGGTTTACTCAGGTTAATTAATCTCCAATAAAATAGAAATACCAATCCGGTAGTATAATTGCTTTCTTGCTTATTACTTTTTTACTAATTAGCGATGCACGATTCCAGACCAGTAAATATTTTTCCATCGGGAGAAGTCAGGTCGAGAGATGCAAGATTTATACGTTCGTTCTGTCAGTTATCCTATTGTCAAGTTATAGAACATTATGGAAATTGCCAATTAAAGTCATAAAAAACAAAAAATAAGGAAGTTCGTTAAAATATGTGATTTTCCAATCTAGATATAGAATTTATTCGAGTAATATAGATTACGGTAGAGATGGTGGCGGTAACAATGAGTGGACTGATTCTTCGTGCGAAAACAAATTGGAAGCGCAGAGCGATGTATTGTTTCAGCGAATATCGATTTTAAAGCACGGTTTTAAAGTACGTGTGCGTTTGACTAGGTGTGTTAATTAATATTGCTGTCTCATTTTCGATATGTAAATACAATATCTACATATCTTTAAACTTATGATAATTGAACTAACAATTTTTTTAAATTTAAATTAAACATGATAATTGAACTAACAATTTTTTTAAATTTAAATTAATATTTATCCTTTTAAATGCAACAATTTTTTTAAATAATAACTTCACGCGTAAGTCAGCTGCGCACATATTTGATCTTTCAACCAACAAGAACTGGTTCTACGTTTGTTACGACCGTTCGCGGAGAGACGCGGTCGCGAGGAAAACGCGTCAGCGAGAGGCGTAAATTCTCGCTACGATTCGGTGAATCGACGCCGCGAAGTAGTCGTTCCCCTGTTTCGATTAAGATAACAGGGGTGGTTAAATGAATGTGACACAGTAGTAAGTTATATTTCACCGTTTATTCCACAACTTATAACGAGGATAGTTACACTGGTGCGTATGTACGAGATTGGTGGATAACCCGCTCGAAGGATGTTGATCGTTCGAAGGATGTAGAATCAGTACTGTCTTGGGAGCCGATGATGTGTCGGAGGAAAACTAAGGATGGGTGTGTCTAGCGCACGGGACCATCGGATTTGTTGGTGCCGATGTTATTTAGGAAAGTGAGGGAATAGGCTTCGTTTCTAATTGGTTAAACGAAGGGTCTTAACCGCCCTCGAGAGAAAGTGGTTAGTGGGAGGAAAGTTGCAGCGTGCGTGAGAAAAACCAACTTTCCCTTATCCAGCCGTGGTAGACAATGGTCTTTAGAAATTCCTCGAAACCAGATGTTTGTTTTGTTCGAAGGACCTTCTCTAGGAAATCTATGAGATTTATGGAAGGTACTTGCAACTATGGAGGATACGCTGCGAGTATCCGGTGACATCTGGTTGCCATATTGCCCGCGGTGTGTGGCCTGGGCTAGGTAGAGTGTTACGCGACGTAACAACGTTTTCTATCCATTTCCTTCCAGATAAATCTCTCTATCTAAAATCCTTATTTCCGTATTTCCTTGAAAAGGTTAAAGTCGTTTTGTATAAAATCCAACGTAGAGAAGAAGGAAGATCCGCAAAAGATTCTTTCAGCTTTCCCTATGTTTGAGCTCGAATCAAAGCAATCCTATTCCCAATAGGGTGTCTATGCGTTTAACTTCTCATAGAATCTCTCTGATTCCGTGTGATACCTTCGGTGTTTTTGAAGTATGTAATTGATGTCGTAACGTCGACGCTTTGCAGTGCGAATTCAATTTTGGGTTGCAATTTCCCTGTTTGCGTGGCAAAAGCATAAAATCGATAGCGCACGTTTCGATAAACACGTTTTCTTTGCTGATGGCGCACTGTAAATATAAATATTTGAATAAATATCGCGAATTTCATGTTGCTAAAAGATTTATACTATTTATTCGTAAATAACTGTTGGATATGTTTAAGTTGAAACCACTGCATTAGGTCTTTTTTCTTGTTTAAAATTATTTGTATTGGTAAATTGAATGAAAGTTCTAACATGTAATTTGTTCTTCTTTTATAAATAGTTTACAGAGGATAAAGCGTGGGTAACTCACGACTGTCGCGATCATGACACTATACATACCTATGTATAGCACGTATACTAAGCTAACTAAAATAGCAAGTCAGAGAAATGGAAACTTAGGAAAATCTAAAGGAAGATAAAACGTTCGAGCCTTGCCAGGAATATAAGATGCTAAGTAATCTTCCTAAGTAATCTCCTCCAGCTTTTTCTAGTTTGATCAATAATTATTAGTACATGTTAGGAAAATAAATAGAATTTTTGTTCTCAAGCGAGGTATAATTTAAATTTTGTATGTACACAAAAATGTTAAATATCTGTAATAAACATGGTATAATCAATTTTTTTACATAAAATTATATTGTATAGGCTATTGTTATTTAAACATTTTAAATTGGATGAAGGAAAAAAATGACGCAAATAAAACGTAGGACATTTTAATTAAAGAGACTAATATAGAGATTTATCTACTTAACTGTGATTAAATCATCTCCACTTAACGCTCTACCTCTTCTATTAATTATGCTTCGTTAAACTATGATTACAGAGAATGGGTTTTTTGATAAAATGACATTCTGACAAATATATATAGATCGATATATATAGATATAGATAGACAAATATATAGATTCTTACAACAGTAGTTATGAATGAACAGTAGTTATTGTATCAATTCCGTTCTTCAGAAGCTTCATTTGTGAAAAGACAATTCGCCAGAATATGGATTCACTGTAGTTATAGCTATAGGATTTCAATCTAGTTGACAGACTTGCTTTACGTAGAGAATATCTGTCTCTTGTTCTACCTTATCGCGATTCTCTCCTCATCTTATACGCTTTGTCGAGCAAAGTAATATTGGCATATATCTCGGCTCTGGTTACAATCATTAGTTTCCGCCTAAACGGTTAGAATCACATAGCTCGCGCTCTACTCTCGTTTATTCAACATTCAGGCCATATGGTCGCATGCGACGAGTTTTATGTTAATTCCGACCGATTACAATACCTTTCTTTCGTTTACAAGGAACGACGAGACTGGCAGTTTCCAATGCAAAAGCCGCGATATCTGCACGATAACCTAACCTCAACCGATTTTGTTGTACTATTCTTATGTGGACTTCGTTTGTACCACTTTCGTAACAAAAATAGAATACGTAGAACACAGCATTCCGTTATGCGATATTGTCGATTCCTAACATCCGAAAAATCAGAGATAATTTTTTCCCTACAGTTGTACATTTGTGTGAAAAATTACGAACGTAAAGTTGTTTAGTGCATGCACAGTCCTCCCCTCCCCTGCATTTGCGTGGACATGCTAGAAGGATTCACTTTTCCACGGTGAAACTGTATGTATTATAATTTCATTTTTACAAAGGTCGAACATCCTACTATGCATAAATTTAATATTAATATAAGCAGGTTTCGTGTTAAGTATTACATCTGACGTATAAGCACACGTGTGTACGAGCCTTGGTTTTAAATGTCTTATAGTAGACACCGAAAAGATTATTCAGTTGGATATCTGACTCAACATCAATATTTTACTAGGAGATAACATGTTAAGAACACGTTGGTGGATGGCATGGGAGATGATGAATGAAGACATACTTCTGTGAGATACATAAAATAGTAGTCAGAACGTATTTTGGCGCTTGGGGACAGCAACAGCTGGTGATACTGTCATACATCTCCATTTATAAACTTTCGAAAATCCATGTAACCTTCAAACTTTAGTGTATTCTGTTTCACAGCACAAAATGTTTCCGAAACGTACGTTTATTGTTACAATGAACTTGACTAATGGCTCTGAAATACTATCCTTGAAAAAACAATTGGGGAATTGGAGCAAAAAAAAGAAGGAAATAAACAAAGACCTTGTTGGTTCGTAAAAATAAAATATGCTACAGGAAAAACTTTTTCCAACGGATTGAGATGCGACAAGCTTTAAAAGCTATGACGCGAATCGAGCGTTTGTCTACAAGAGCGCATTTTCGGTGGATATATAGATATACATGTATATGTGACGAAATATACTAAAGCAATATTGACCCTTTGTCGCTGAAAGTATCAAACTACAAAACTTCCTTTCAAATTTTCAGAATAAGGAAATCAGGATCATGATAAATAATTGGAACATAATTAAAAATAATATATCTTCTCTATAAGATAATGAATACATTGGTTCATTTAATTTTTATGGATATTCAAACGCTTCTGTGAAATAAAACGTCAAGATTATAGAGTATAAAATTCATAGCTATGAAATAACTAAAACTCTGATGTATTATTAAAAATATACGTTAGGTTGTATGTAGTGATACATACAAAGATTACATGTACAAACCCATAATTAACACAATGCTACCGCAACCATTCTGCAATCTACCTTGCCCAAAACACTCTTCCAGTCACCTCCAAACTCTTCAATTCTCTCCACCTAACCACCCACAAACCATTCACAAACATGCAATTCTCGACAAAAGAAGAACTTATCGTCAGTTGTCCTTAACATCTCGTTCATTCATTTGGTCCCTATCCCCCTATTTCCTCCCACTGCGATGATCGCACTACATTTTTCCACGTCTCTATTCTATTCTCTGGATGACCTGAATTCTCGAGCAGTCGAGTGACGATTGATCTGTACAATTGATCGATTTCTTTTTACTACAGCCATGCAGGAAATTCCGTCTTGGAAAGCGATGTTGTGAGTACGAATGCCTGGACCATCTAAAAAACATTACCGGAGCTGGTAAAATTTATGTCCTTGAGGATAAGAAATCCTCCAGCTCTTCGACTCAGCAACAAGAGCTACTCTGGGTGATGAGCTTAATGGTGCTGTTGCGGCTATTTTAATTTTTCAACAAGGATACAGATGGCGCCGTTGACGAAATTCTTTCATTATAAACGTCAACGATCAACATCAGCCATCAGGCAATTTCATATTTGTGACTTATTTCTTCTGTGTTATTTCTTCTAATTTTATTGTTAGTTCTTCAATTTGTATTCCAAAAGATTGAACTCTTTTTACGTGCGTGTGTGTTTTTCATTTTTTTTGTAACTCGTCGAGTTGCAATTCTAATTTTTGCACTTCCTCCTTCATGTCCTCTATGTGCTTCTCGAACTGTTGTGTCGTCCTGTCTTTGTCGGAACATTCTACTTGAAGATTAGCGAGTTGATGCTCGGGATCGTAATTCAATTTTTGGTCGTTAGCAGTAATAAGCTCACGTAACTTCACTTTTGAACTTGATCTTGTTTGGTCTTGATTGTGTTTTCGTGGTGCTTGTGGTGTTCTAAAAGTAATCGTCACGTTGCTTGCATTTTTAGTGCACATTGATACACTGCACTCTGCAGTTCTCCTATTTTCAAACTTGCTTCATTTAAGGTAACTTTATGAATTTCTGATCGATGCTTTAACATTTGATGTAAGTCTTCTATTGCTGTTTCACGTTCTTTCAACTGTTCATTAAATTCGTTGTTTAGCATATCCACTCGAGAAATTCCGAGTTCTTGAGCATCGTTTCTTCTTTTAGAAATTTGGCTTATTTTCTCTCGCCTGCTGCTACATGTTGCTGTCATTTTATCAACTTCTTTCTTCTTTTTTTTCTTTTTTTTTTTTTTGAACTCAAAATCTTGATTTAAGGTTTGTGTTTCACTATATGATTTATTATTATTAACTAGTTCAACATTATCTTCAGTAGATTTTTTTTTCGCGTGATTTTTATACTTATTTAAATAGTTTAACATGAGCAAATGCATCGTACGTCAGATATACCATTTTTAATAAATTGTCGCCTTTACAACTCGAGTTACCTCTGAACGAGTCGCATGATTGATCAATAAGCCATGAGTAATTATGCAAATTCAGTTTTTTTTCATCTATCTATCTGAATATTATAACAAAGACTTTACATTGAATATTTTATTAAAATTGTAAGTTTTTCATAAACGCTTCAAAATCGACAGTCTATTGATCAACTCCTCTATCCTTTCTCTTTCTCCTCACTAAAATAGATAAATTCCTAATGTAGTTTGTGGATAATATTTTTTTTTTTTTTTTCTAAAGCAAATCACATTTATCATCTGATATATTTTTTGAAATAATTTCTGTCTGTACATTTTCTTCTTTTCCCTTACTCCTCTTTCTCTTTCTAATGAATTCTTTTTATTCCGTAAAATAGTTTTTGTATATTCAATTTTGTTAAGTGCAATCCTTATTTCTGATAACTTACTTTTATTAGATAATTCTTGTGAATCTTCTACTACATCTTCCATATCATTTTGAGTGCGGCTTCTACCTTCAGTAAATTTAATATCTTGAACCGTATCATTAATTTCAATAGCTCTTTCGGTATCAAGTAAATCGCACTTATTATTTAATATACCTTTTGAATTGACTTCTGTCTCTGTAGTTTCTTCTTTTGTATCTTCTTCGAGTTTTCTTCGTTCTTCTAATCCACCCTTCTCATTTTCTAGGATCTTCCTTGTTGTTACGCCGCCTAAAACATCTGCACGCCAGCCCGCGCCAGCTCGCGCCACCGGACAACAACCAGCCTGCGTAACGTCACTTCGACCCTCAATAAACCTAAGGACCCACCATAACTTTCACTTCCCTGTATTGTTTCGCCATGTGTCTTCAATCCGTTTGTCTTGAAGAATTTCTAAAGCTTAAAAATATTCTCGAAACACAGTCGGTTTTTAGAGAGGTCCTTGGGTTTATTAGGCGTACTTAAAACACGGAGAAAGCGGGTATGCACCCATTAGGAAAATCCGAATAGCCCTCTAATAAAACAAGCTATGTTTTCCTCACGCACACAGTCATCTATCCACCACGATGGTAGGAGACTTCCTACTCATCCCTTCGAGCAGTAGTGCAGGTCATGACCAATCGACACCGCGGTTCGTTACCCTCACTTTTCCTAACGAAAGTGGGAACAACGAATCCGCGTTCTTTAGGCACAGGGGCACACCCACACCGAACTTTTCTTCCGTATTAGAAAAAGAGCGACAGACAGTCTAAAAACTAACGCCTAACGCGGCAGTCTACACATAGCGCGAGAGTCGCATACTTCACGAAAATCTTTTGTCGGTTCTCGGTGTTGTCGAACATACATCTTCTCTCCTAAATATATTATAGTGCTAAGTCCATTAATACATTAATTTCCATTATAAGAGCCCTGCTCTAGCGTACATATCTATCACATCTTCGTGCGACAAGTTGTTAACTATTTATTTCTCTACGTCAGTGTAATCTAAGTGTTGGAAATATATAATTTATAATTCAGTGAATCACAGTGTTATACAAACTCAATCACCCCTATTATCTCAACGGAAATCAGGGGATCGATCAATTCGTGGTGTCGATTGTTATAATCGTAACGGGGATTTACGACCCCCGTTGACGTCTCTCCTCGCGGTTACGTCTCCCCGCAATTGGTCGGAATTTACACTTGTATCTTCATCTTTTTTAACTTCGACTTTATCCGATCTCCTAGGTCTGCCTCTATGTTTCGCTTCATCAGTTGCTATTACACCCGTTACTGCATTATCATTTTCTAGAGATTTATACCTATCGCTATCACTAGCTGTGTTCGTTAAAAGAACTTCCCTTCGTTGACGAGTATCAGTTGTTTCGTTTTCATTATCTGAAATTGATTTTTGTTTAACACCTCTCTTTTCTTCTTTGGCAAATTTATTTTCTACATTTTCCGATGCCTTTTGTTTATTAATTATTTCAGACTTGTCTTCGATTAATTTCGTCTTTAAAGCGCTTCGCAAAATTTTATTTGTGTTTGATTGTCTGGTTTGATTATAAACAATTTCTTCAAATTTTGGCGAAGTAGCAGGCTTTGCAGCAACATTATAACGACTGCTCCGTTTACTACTATCTAACATAGATGGAGATGGATTCTTGTCATCTTTATTCTCTAAAGACTTCTCTTGTGTATTAGCATCTAAATTTCTCGACATAAGATCTGCTGAAGTTTTTGATTCTGTAGTGTCACACGCATTTTTCGCTGTCATCATTTGGTCTTCTTCTATAAGCAAATGTTCATTATTGTAAGCATTATCTCTTGCTTTTTGTATGGATTCTAACGATATATTTTGTTCAACGTTGTCTATTGATTTTGTATCATTTTCAGCAGTTGATTTACTAACTGCTTCTAATTCCTTTGTTTCAATTTGGTTTTCTTTATTTGTATCGCCGTCCAAAATATTTCTCATTGAAATATTATCCTTCTTGTTATGATCTTTTTCTGCTTCTCCTAAACTTTTACTTTTTTTGTCAAACCATTCTTGTAAATTTTGAGTATCTTGTGACGAAGATGGTGACAAATCATTATACAATACTGCAATATCTTCTTTCCTTCGTTTCACAGACTCTTTCTGGTATTCTGTTGAGCTATTGACATCAAACATTAAGTCTGTTTTAATGAAAATATAATCCTGTGAAGCGGTGTCAATTGATACTTTCTTTTCATAAGAATTTTCTACATTAGACTGCAATTCTTTTGAAAATTCTTTCAAAACCATTTCTTCATTTCCTACAGCAACGTCTGTTTTCTCCAAGCTTTTGTTCAAATTATTAGAAGCTAAACTACCCTGATAACTCCGACTAGTCGCTGCTTTAATAGTCTCCTTTAACAGTTTTCTTAACTTGATTTCGTTCTGCTTCTGCATAGCGTCTAGTATGGCCCGAATACTTGGATCCACACCAGTAGCCATAGCCAAGCCGGTGAAAATTATCCTTTGTTCCGTGGTATATATAGGGTAAAACGAATGGTAGACCGCAGCATAGTGGTTTCCAACGATCCACACTTGTTCTAATTCCTCACTCAAAGTCTTTCGTGTCCATTGACGTAGAAAAAGGTAAGTTATTGTAATATCGGAATATATTAAAGGTGTAATTTTGTCCGATTAATTATAATTTATTAATAATGGATTGAAAATACAGATATTAGTTAGACAGAGAAACGATGTTTGATTAACAGGAAAACTAAATGCAACGCTCGTATTTACATCAAATAACTTGACAACTATTTGGTAACTCTCTCTCTCTCACTAGCAACTCTAACACTCGACAACACTCGCAACTCAATTCTAACGACTCTATGCTTCGACGTCTCGATCAACTCTGAACCTCGCCAATGCATTCCTGCTCGGTCCTGCACACACATACACACACACACACACACACACTTTTCGGCTCACATACTCTGGCCTCTCGATTGCCACTCCTTGAAATATGAAACCGTACTTCTGTTTTGACGCTGCTTATCTTTTCTCGCGTCACTGTTACTAGGCGCTCTTGGATGTAAACAAACCACAAAAAGACGGCGTACACGGTGTTTTCTAATTTCAGCTGATCTCCAATCAAAGTTATTCTACGATATTACATTATCGTATAATAATAAGCTTTTAATCGTTTAATAATAACTCGTCAAGTAGAAATTCCACACGAAGCATTGTGAAGAATAATACTTGAAGAAGATCTATGTTCTTACGAGATTGGCTGTGTACAAGAACTTTGTTGGATAGATTGTATCGTTTGACGAAAATTTTATTGTTGAAAGTTAAGAAAGTTGGAAAGAAAACCCACGCTGTCTCGAAGATGTCTTGTTTTTCAGATGCTGTAAATTGACAAATAACTAGATATTAGTATTGACATTATTTGATGTCATATCTGACCTTAAAGTATAAATAAAATCAATCTAGGAATTAATGAAATTTCAAACATTTTTTCTAAGAAAACAGAAGTTTTGTTCCTCCTAATGAGTATCACATGATGCAATAGAAAAATAATTTGACATTGAAAATCGTGTCAAGATGAATTTCGAAGCTATAAAATCGTCTTAAAAAAACGCTGTGATAAAAAATTTTTTGACACCTTGTACAAAGGTGTATATCAACGTAACTGTACCTGTATGTCTATATTCGAGATTATTTATCTATTCAAGATAGCAAAGTAAAAATACTATATAGAGGATTTAATTAATGTGTGGATCAACGTATGTATCACTATATGTAACAATAATATTGACTGTATATGTACGTGTGTAATAAAAGATTTCCGGTTTACAATGTTTACGATACTGATATAAAAATACCATATAGAGGATTTAATTAACGTGTATATCTACGTATATATCATTATATGTAACAGTAACATTATGTGCATATGCGTATAATATTGGTTAAATGTTAAATGTTAATATTGGTTAAATGCGTTAAAGTGAAATGTTATTTACCTATTCAAGATAGCAAAGTAAACATACCATATAGAGGATTTACTACTGTTAACACTCGGTATTCTCGTATTCAAAGTATTTAACCAAATAATTTGGGAATCCAGCGGACGAGCTTGTATTTAATATGATTATATTTAATATAACAACTTTACTCAATATACGCGTAGGATTTTAAATGTCATGAGGGTTGCAGCGGACTCAATTTTAATGCACCTCGATATCTTAGCTTCTTATAATATCCTAATAAAATGTTATTTATCGATTACAATTGTCCTGTCGTATTTTATAGTGTTTGCTTTATAAATGTGAACTTTATTCAAAAAGAGTTCATCGATGATTATCCATTACAGGTTGTTAATAAACCTGAATTATGCACAAAGGAATTGCCGTTAATAACTTAAGATTCTCTGCCCGTCGTACAGGGTACACATAGTAATTATTCTCGACGATCGTAACGTTTAAGTCCAATTCGAGCTTATAGTCCCATGCGAGTTAAACAACGACAATAGTTTGAATTTCTATTTGTTCGTTTGTCGTCTGTTTATACCCGGAGCACCTGCTGTAAACCAATACAAAATTTATTAGATCTATAAATAACACATATAAAACTTATTAATTTATAATTAATATAAAATAGGAGAGCACGAAACTTCCTATTTTATGGATATGTTAAATCTTTGTAAAAAATACCATATCATTAGTATCATTTTAATCGTTCTAAAGGATTTAGCCGCATAAAGCTGTGACCCTTGGAAGAATCGATGTTCACGCGTGACAAATTGAAATTGTGCGAAGGTTCCGGTACGAACATCACAAGCCGAACATCGATACCAGGGGCACAGGCACATGTTCTGGGTTCATTATATATTTATAAAAGGCTGACGATTCAGTAGATGGTCCGGGTAAATTTAAATTGTAAATGAACGCATTGCTGGTTTCAAGTAAAAGCCTGGATAAGAGCGGATATGGTATGAGAGTCTGTCGTGGAAAGGGGAACAGGCCGCTTTTATTTGTAAAGTTTGAATCTCCTCGATATTGAAGATGTTGAAGCTGCAAGTATGTATTTCATTTTAATCCATTCGAGACCGAGATTTAATTGTAAAACGATACCTAGGTGTCGGTACGATCTGAATGTTTAGTTGGAATGATTCTGTGTTTTACTCTCTCCAGGGTATCCTTTTCATACTTTGATTTTAAATCGATGACAATCTTAAATAGTATGCCTCATATTTGTAATATCGTGATGTAATATGTTTACAAAACGTGGACAATAGAGATGTTAATCAGACAGAAAAGACGATTGTGGCTTAACTTGAACTATTCATACCAAACGTACAGAACACAGCGCAATCCACACTCTCTCGGCAACGCCACTCGCAACCTCCGTCTCCGCTCGACTCGCACTCGGCTTCTCGACTCGCACTCTGTTTCTCGACTCGCGCTCTGTTTCTCGACTAACTGTTGTCGCATTCCATTGCCCTTTTCCTAGGCCCACCGCACACGTGTTCTGCAGACGCTCGTGGCCAGGGTCACGTAGGTCTTTTCCACGAAACTATGCACTTGAAAATACCGATGACACATTGATGGGCCCGACGGCGCCTCGGCTCTCGCGACACTGTTCATAGTTCGTCCGATATTGCCCAGACCTTTCGTCCACGATACTACATATTTTTAAAATATAAAATTATATACTATGTTATTCTATAATGTATTATGTACAGTTATATATATATATATATATATATATATATATATATATAATAATTCTATATTGAAAAAAATATGAAATTAACATGATATATACATTACTACATAAGTTATATATAAAATATGTATATTATACCCTTGCCTACTGACTGATATGAATTTCTTTCGGTCTCGAATGCGTTAAAAGAGAGCGCAAAGAAGTCGAAATTACTTATTGTAATTAGTAAAACGACCTGAGAGGCAGACAGATACAAGAAAGAAGGAATATTATATTAGCGGCATTATCATGTTTTTGCTCTCTTTAATTCTTTCATCGAGACAGACAATCTACAGGTATTAATCGACCAATTTCTCCAAGCTGATAACTTCGAATTGATGTTTATATATAAGAAGTGTTATGTGTTAATCTGTCTAAATGTTTAAAAGGTGTTATAAATTAAATGTTGTTAAACGATACTCGTTTCGTCTCTTCATGATACTTACTGGCAATACCGAGTACAAATATGATGTTCTTTGAAAATAAAAAATGGATTTGAAAACGTTAATGCACGTAAATTAAATTTGGTTTGGACATATATGACACAATTTGTATGGACAATGAAGAGTACGAATCTACGAATTTCGAGGTAAAAGTATTGATATATGTATCGATATTTCTGGTCGTTACAATATCTCTAATCAATACAAAGTTCTAACTGAATGTTAGAATGTTAAACGTTAAAACGTTTAAAACGTTAAAATGTAATAATAAAGTATAAAGTATAATAAAGTATAAAGTATAATTTCGTCTGTGGTATAATCTTTCTATTCCATTTTGTTACGTCGCACCGCGAGCAATATGGCAACCAGATGTCAACGGATACTCGCAGCGTATCCTCTATAGTTTCAAGTACCTTCCATAAATCTCATAGATTTCCTAGAAAAGGTCCTTCAAACCAAACAAACGTCTGTTTCCGAAGAATTTCTAAAGACTATTGTCTACTCCGACTGGACAAGGGAAAGTTAGTTTTTCTCACGTATGCTGCAACTTTCCTCCCACTAACCACTTTCTCTCGAGGGCGGTTAAGACCCTTCGTTAACCAATTAACAACGAAGCCACTTCCTTCACTCTCCTAACTAAAATCGTCACCTACAAATCCGATGGTCCCGTGCGCTAGACACACCCATCCTTAGCTTTCCTCCGAGACAGCATCGTCTCCCAAGACAGTTCTGATTTCACATCCTTCGAACGGTCAATATCCTTCCATCGGGTAGGACACACCCACAGATCAGTCACTCATTCATCTCGTACATATTCTCAACGCGAGAATTGATTGTAATTTCAACAAATAAATAAAAAAAAAAAAATCTCGTACATACGCACCAGCGTAACTGCCTTCGTTATAAGTTGTTGGAATAAACGGTGAAATATAACTTACTATACTGTGTCATATTCATTTAACCACCTCTTATCTTAACCGAAACAGGGGAACGACTACTTCGCGGCGTCGATTCACCGAATCGTAGCGAGAATTTACGCCTCTCGCTACTGCGACTGCGTCTCTCCGCGAACGGTCGTAACACATTGATCGACAGAAGTACTAAACTCTAATAACATAAATTTATATATTTTCTATTTCCCAGCCACCAGTTTTATGGATTTTTCTATCTTCTGTACTACTTTTATCCCTTTTATTTTTTCTTACATGAGATTATTGTAAATTTAATATCATTTGTTCGCAATATTTGTTATTTATCTTTCCTTGAATTTGAAATTTCGCGCTTCAATGTTGTGTGTTGTTCGACGTTTTATCGAACGATGTTTATCGAACTAGTTTATGAATACATACATAATCATTAAAGAATCTATAAACCGTACTAGTTTGTTTTTACTAAGTTTTGTTACAGAAAACATGTTCTCATAAGTTTTCAACTTTAATTTATGGAAATTTATTAACCTTAAACTATAAAATCATTCAATGAGTCTTTCCGGATGTTTTTATGTAGTCATAATTTCACATATCAGCACAGCTCCACCAATAGGATAAGAGTTACATGGAAGCAACAGAGGGGAAGAAGAACATATAGAGATCTAAAGGTTATTTTTGTCTCATTCAAGTTTCTGTTAACCGGCTTGGAAATTTCCTGTGCTTGTTTCGACTTTGAAGTCTTAAAAAAAAAATTGTAAGTAAATAGTATATATATAGTATATATATCCTGAGTCAAAGTTTCTCTTTATAAATAATAAACCGTTTAAAAACTATATTTTGTATGTTTTTTCCTTATTCATAATTAAATAATAAATATGAAATACTTCTACAGAAAGCCGACATCCTTCAATTAACCGAACAGCAGATGATTTAAAAATTAGTAGTTGAAAGAAATAAATGTTATTACATGTTCATAATTGATCGATAAATTTAAGTATACAATTAGAAAATGTTTCTTCTTTATTGATAACTAAATAATACAGATAAGATACAAGATACTTGTAGGAAAAGTCGGCGCGTCGTTCAATTAACGGAACAGCAGAGGATTTGAAAATTAGTAGTTGAAAGAAATAAATGTTATCATATGTTCATAATTGATCGATAAATTTAAGTATGCAATTAGAAAATGTTTCTTAAGTTTGGAAGAATATATAATCATGCTGAATGTTTTGTAGTTACGAAAGTTGTCTACAAACATACATTGTACATACGACTAGTAATGGTACTAAATTACTGTTAGAGGGTCTTGGGTGTATAGAACCATATGGTTAAATTAATACTAGAGATAACGAATCGTGCGAATGTAATTAATATTTTGAAATGCGTTGTTTGCATTAATTGATAGTTTTCTTATAAACTTTTTTATAAACAATTTCATTGCTATAGAAAAAAGATAAATGCCGGTAATATGTCTATCCTACTTAAATAGAAAGTGCAATATTTTGTTATAATATTTGGCGCAAGTTTATACATTATTACATCCAAAAATAATATTCTTTTTATATCTAAGCTATATTAAAATATAAAGATACAAATAGCTATGCGAGTAGTTAGTAGTTGATGCTTTTTACTTAAATTGTCTTATACTTCATAATTTGTAATAATATAATTCTTGTCATCAATGATTCTTTGTTTTTACTTTGTATATATTATACTTCCAGGAAGATGCCGCTCTATAAATTCACTTACTTCCCAGTTACGGCATTGGCAGAACCAATCCGTTCTTCTTCAGCTATGCTAGTATTCCATTTGAAGATGAACGTATCAAAAAGGACGTCTGGCCAGAAATAAAGCCCTGTAAGCTTAAAATTTAAAGAAATTCTGTTTCTTAAATCTCATCTTTCCTAATTTAACTAAAGTAGCTAAATAAAGTAGAACACAATTATGCAGAGTATAACAGAGATTATTGTTTACTCTCCATTGCTCTATAAGATATGTGGGAGAACAATAGGTATTGTTAAGGAGACAATGCCCTTTGTTTGCTGATAAATTATCAATAAATTAAATTATATCTTTCCAAAACAGATAACAGGAAGCTAGATATTTAAGAAGCATCATAATCTGTTTGTTCGATAGAATCTTTGATTCTATTAGTTGTATGTTTTTAGTGACTCCTTATGGCCAGCTTCCTATGCTCGTAGCTGATAGAAGGAAGGTTGCTCAGTCTACAGCTATTTGCCGTTACTTAGCCAAACAATATGACTTAGCTGGAAAGACTGACTGGGCAAATCTTCATATTGATGCCACTGTTGATACTATTCATGATATTCGTCATAGTGAGTATCCAGTGCTGTTTTGCATAAATCTTATGAGAATCTTGATAACAGATAGTACATATCTGTTCAGGTATTTATTAGTTGAAATCCGATTTAATATTTGATTTAATCGAACGATACACGTATGTCAACAATACAAGACAAAGGATTAAAAAGGATTGTAATTCTATCTTCAGTATCATTTAAATTTCGCACAACACTGTATTCAAATTAGTATAACATTAGCGAATAGTATTTAACTGAAAACAAATTTTCAGGAATTGCCGCCTTCCACTATGAGGAGGACGAGAAGGTCAAAGCTGCAAAACGCAAGGCTGCTGAAGAGACGCTGCTGTTCATTTTAGAACGTTTGGACCAGCAAGTGAAGGAAAATGACGGCTACTTCTACGATGGTACTCTCTCTTGGGCTGATTTAACATTCGTTGCTCTGCTCGATTATTTGAACTTTATGTACAAGTCTGATCTGATCGAGAATTACGAGAATCTGAAGCTGCTGGAGAAAAAGGTCCTCCTCCTGCCCAAGATCAAAAACTGGATTGAGAGACGCCCAGTTAGCGAATTTTAAACTTCACGATTGCTTATGGTTTTATAAGCGTTTAAAGATTGCGGTCTTAGTGTGTTGAGAGAATGAAGAACGAATCGTGTTGATGGAAGTTTGTATGGAATATACTGATTGCTTTTAACATTCATTAGTTCCAGTTATTACCGATATTTTTGTCATTTAGTTAGGGTTTTCCCTTTAGATTACGTTGTGATAGAGAACTATTATTTGTGTATTCCTGTTAGAATTTAATCTTGGAATTAGGATTAATATTCTGTGGAAGACACAATGTTTATGTTGAAATAATATAATGTGATATTTATTAAACAATTATTTCGAGAGTTATAAATGTGCGTTCTGGAATGTAGACAGTTGGCTAGTTATTCACAGACTGACTGCCTTAGTGACCTGTGGCGCTTGTAAAGATTTTGAACCCCCACTCTCTATAATGAGTGTGACCTGAGTAGATGCCTGTGTAACGTCACGTGCCACGGAACCTTCTAGCAGCTTCTCGATACAAAGCGCTACGCTGTCAAGGCGCGACACCGACGTGCCCAATGTTCCATCCATATCCTTATGTTTCTTCCGCCGAGTTCTCGGAAGAGCATGCACGCGCCAGCCGCCGCGGTACATCTAACGAACGTACGCTAGTGGGGATGGCGCTGGGCAACGAATGGAAGAATCTGTACGATCAAACACTCTATCCGCATGCGACTGATATCGTTGTATTCCAACAATTCCTACAGAAACATACGAACTATATAAACTGTTGACACGATGTTGTGCTTTTGTATTATAGAGATAATAATAAAACCATCAAACAATCATTAATTATGTTTTTTATTATATTCATTAAGAATTGAAGATTACCTCCTTGGTGATCTTGATAATATCGTATTT
>NW_022884508.1:0-90753 GCF_011952205.1 Bombus bifarius | reverse complement strand
GGAAGTGTAAAGTTTGCATCGCGGTGTCGACTTTCATGATCATCTTAAGCATAGATCTATCGATATTTGCCTGCTGTTGTAATTTTAATATATCACTATATGATCTCTCTAAGTGGTTTAGGTTTTCTGAGTTTAAAATTTTTCTAATAAGTGCTGTTTGATTAGCTATTATGGTCTTGATTTTATTATTATCATCGAATAGTTTGTCCATATTTTTGTTTATGAGCGTAAGATCATCATCGTCGAGAGTCCCGAACAGACTTTTCGATACGGAACCTGTGATGTTAAGCAAACCTCGTGTGCTCCGGGTATGTGTTAACGCTTTCAAGTGTTTTGCGAGTTGTTTTAGGTTATTGATGCGATTTTGTAATCCGCCTAACTCTTCGACGTATTGTTTGCTGATTGCACGTGAGTCTATCGTTAATTTATATGATTCTATTGCGCTTATCTGTTCGTATATGTCGCTAGTGTCTAATCCTACTATTACATTGGCAGTGTCGCTGTATAAATATCCTTTTCCTATGTTTTCTACGAATATAGAGTTTCCTTCTAATGGTGTAATATTTATTTGCGCGGATACTATTCCGGCAAAGAGGAGCGTCGACCTGGAAAGTAAGGTTTTAAACGATTACCGTGTATCTTTTTGTCTTGAATCAGATAGTATGGAGTACATACTTTATCAATCGTGTACGGTCCTAACCATTCCACATCAAGTTTATGCCTTTTATGATCGTTATGTATTAAAACGGAGTCTCCTTCTTTGAAAACTGATTGAGGTTTTATAATTTTACGTTTTTGATCGCGCTGATATCGCTGTTTACTTTTGATCAATGTTTCGCGAGCGTGTCAGAGTCTAGAGTCCCATTCCTTTTTGCGGAACGTGACTTCGTCTGCGTATGTGCGTTGGGGATTCTTGGATATTGTGGAGGGAAGATTGGCTTGGTGTCCGAACGTGAGTTCGAATGGCGTGTAACCAGTAGAGTCGTGTATCATTGTGTTATATGCAAGGCATACAAAGTTAAGTTGATCGTCCCATTCTTCATCCGAATTTCGCTGTATCGATTTTAACATGTCCGTTATTACTGCGTGTGTCCGTTCTAACGATCCGTTACTTTGTGGGTGGAAGGATGTCGTTTTGATATGTTTGATTTTGAACGCGTCTTCGTACTGTTGCATTAAACTAGATATAAAATTCTGTCCGCGGTCAGTTAATATCTTTTTTGGAGCGGAAAAGATGTAAATGTAATGATTCAAGAGTGCGTTCCAAATTGTTTCCGTTTGCTGAGTTTTTAGTGGTACGAGTATTAAGTATTTTGTCAATTCGTCATGTATGGATAGAATGTACTGATTGCCTTTTTTCGTCTTTTTCAGTGGGCCTAATAAGTCCATAGCAATTTTATCGTTTGGTTCGAGGGGTGTGTCGGTGATACAAGGTTCTTCGCGCGGTCTGATACGTGTAGTTTTAGATGTTTGGCAGGTGTCGCATGATTCTATATGTTGTTGTATGCGTTTCATCAAATCTGGTACTCTGTGCCGTTCACGAATGCGGTCGTATGTCTTTTGTATACCGGGGTGTCCTACTAAATCGTGATTTTCTTTCAATAATTCGTCTATTTCTTCGTCGCTATATGTTTGAATTGGTTCCCATGCAAAATTTAATTCTTTTACGGTGTCGTTCAGGAATAGTAAAATTTGTTTGATCGCGTTCTTTTCGGTCTCTGTGAAACTGTCGTCGCCTATACCTATCTTTTCGTTTATATGAATAATTTCGTTTAATTTGGTTAACCATTCGATTCTGTCGTAATTTCCTAGCTCTGTTTTGGATAATTGATAGAAAGATTTACGGTTCGGAGTCATTTTGAGAATTTTGGGTAACGCGTAGGTAGATTTTTCCCAATCGTGATATTTTTTATCGAGTTCTATGTTCAAATTTTCGCGTCGTCTGGTCAGAACATGTATTCTAGATAGTGCGTCGGCTGCAGTATTATCTTTTCCTTTCGTGTATTCTATGTCGTATTCGTATTCTTCTAGTTTTAATCGCCATCTCATCAAGCGTGATGAGGGGTCTTTGCAATTCTGTAACCATTTTAGTGCTTGGTGATCGGTTCGGATGAGGAATTTCCGTCCTAACAGATATTGTCGGAAGCGTTTCACGGCCCATACTATTGCTAAAAGTTCTTTTTCTGTAGTGGAATAATTTCGTTCCGGTGGGTTCAGAGTTCGCGAGATATAACAACATGGATGTCCGTCCTGTGATAAGATTGCACCTATACCTTCGTTACTGGCGTCAGTCGTTAATGTGAATGGTTTCGCAAAGTCTGGGAATTTTAGTACGGGTGATGAACAGAGTTTGTCTTTTAATGTCTGGAATGCTTCCTGGGTTTTATCTGTCCAATGAAATGGTGTCTCCTTTTTTGTAAGTTCGGTCAATGGTTTCGCGATCTTAGAAAAGTTTCTGATGAACTTACGGTAATAACCTGCTAGTCCTAAGAACGATTTGATGTGTGGCGGCACGGGCCACGGAACTTTTCAACGGCTCCGGATACAAAGCGCGACGCCGCCAAAGCGCAACACCGACGTGCCCAATGAACCATCGATATCTTCACACTCTTCCCGCCGAATTCTCGGAAGAGCATACACGTGCCAGCACTGGCGGCACATCTAATGAATGCACGCTAGTGGGAATATCGATGGGCTACGAAGGGAAGAATCTGCGCGATCCGAAACAAAAGCAGAGTCAGTCTGTCTTGCGCCATTAAATGTGTAACTCCTCGGTACTATTTGATAGCAACGCGTCGAATGACATCTCGGTGTCTATCGTTATTTGTTAGTTGTTACCTGTTGTCCGTTAAGTGTTATTGTTGATCGTTAATTGTTAACTCTGATTGTTGATTAGTTCTAATAAACTATTGTTCGTAAAAACACCAAGAGTAGTTCCTTACGCACCTATCACCATACCACCTCAGATGTCTGTGGGATTACGTGGCTGTTTGAAATTGCTAACGGCTTCTAATTTTTTGGGATTTAGCTTTACACCTTCGGCGGTTACTATATGTCCAAGATATTCTAATTCTGGTTTGAGAAATTCGCATTTGTCCGGCTGTATTTTGAGTCCGAGTTCGCGTAGGCGTTGCAATACTATCGCGAGGTTGCTATTGTGCTCTTCAATCGACTGTCCGAATATTATAATGTCGTCTAAATATACGAAGCAATGTTTATTTATGAGTCCTCTTAGCGCGGTATCCATCATGCGTTGAAATGTTGCAGGTGCATTCTTTAAACCGAATGGCATCCTATTGTAATGATAGTGTCCTTGTGGTGTGGAGAATGCTGTGTACTTTTTAGAGTCTATGTCCATTGGGATTTGGTGGAATCCGGAGGATAAATCGAGGGCTGAGAAGAATTTTGCGTTGCCTAGTTGGGATAGTATGTCGTCTATGTCAGGTAATGGATATGCGTCCTGGTCAGTTAGTTCGTTTATTTTTCTGAAGTCTATTACAATTCGCCATTTCTGTTTCCCTGAGGCGTCTGCCTTTTTTGGTACTACCCAGACTGGTGAATTGTAAGGAGAATCAGATGGTTCTATAATGTTCTTTTGTAGCATTTCGTCCATTTGTCGTTTGATTTCTTCTTTATGGCATTCAGGCGGTCGGTAAGATTTTGTGTTAATGATTTTATTTTCTTTTAACGTTATTGTGTGTTTAGCAAGATTAGTGCATGGTAATAAGTCGGTCTCTAGATTGAATACGTCAAGGTAGAACAGCAATATCTTTTCGATTGGTTCACGGAGGGTTCTCTCTATATGCGAAAGTCTAACTAAATCTTTAAACGTGGAGACTTGATCATACGTATTTGAATTTTCGATAAAATTAGTCATTTTGGCTGGGCACTCACCACCATTGATAAAGCATATCGTTGTCGGTTTTCCTTCCAGGTAGACTGTTTTTGACACTGCTTGTTTTGGAGGTACGTCGTTTTCCTGTTGCAATAAAAGTATATTATTGTCAAGTTTTAATTGTTGATTCGAGAGTTCAAATTTGAATTTAGATAGGGCTGGCAAACCGAGTATGCCGTCTTCTATAATTGGAAAGTTGTCTTCTACCACAAAAAATTCTAGAGTTTTGCCAAATAGTTTTATCAAAGCGTGTTCGTTGGTTTTAAATTTAGAGTGTCCCATCGAGAATTTCCGTTCTTTTGTTATTCTTGGTCGTAATACGCATCTTCGCTTGAGTATATTAATTCCTGCTCCGCTGTCAATGAGGAATTTATGTCGCTGTCCGTCGGATCATAAAAGTACTGTGGGTAGTCTTCCTGTTGTGGCGTTAATTCGTAGGTCTGGTCTTTTGGTTCCTCTATTTCTTCCTTGTGTGTCTCGAGATTGTGGACTGCTGGTGGTCTCGGAAATTGGCTGGGTGTTCGAAAATTTTTACATTGACTGGAGACATGTCCGATTTGGTTGCATTTGAAGCATTTTAATTGTGTCCTTTGGGCAAGTGGTATTTGTTCGGTTTGTCGGAAGCTTCTGGCATTGGATTGGGTGTTGGAGTTGGTTTTTTAGTGATCGGATTAGGATTATTGGTTGTTAGTCGTTGCTGCTCAGGAAGTCGTAATCGTTCTATTGGTTTTAGTCGTCGATTTCGATCTTCCCTGAAGAATCGCTCGATGTCGGTGGCTTTCTTTTCGGCTTCAAGGATATTGTATGGTGGATTGGCGAGTAGTAATTGTCCTATTTCGCCTTTCAGGCCTCGGATAAAATCGATCACGGAGTATTTTAAAATCCTGTCGTTCATAGCTCGTCTAGTAATTTCGTCACGGTATTCGTTTGTTATACTGTATTGTAACTTATTGAGTGCTCTGCGGAACCTGATGATATAACTTTGCACACTTTCGTCGTGACGCTGTCTCGTTTCGCGTAGCTGGTCTTGATGTTCTCTAACAGAGTCTTGAGTGGCTACGTTTCGTCTTAGGGCATACAGGTACATAGGTACAGGTGTCCGTATTCGTATATCGATATATTGCAGATGGCCATTGCGGCTTTACCCGTGATTTTCCCGATTTTGATCATTTTTAATAGTAGCGTGGGTTCGCTACACATGGCTCGTAATTCGCGTACTTCGCGTATGAATTCTTCTACTCAGATATTGTCTTCGCCGTTTAATTGCGGAATACATACTATCGCGTCTTTGGTCCGTAAGCTCGGAGAGGCGAATTGCGGTGGACGGTCTTCGTAAGAGGGATGGTTGAATTCTTCTGTTCGAATTGGAACGCATGGTGGGGAAGTTCTATCTCTCGCGGCAACAGATTCGTCCATAGTAATAAGGGAGCCTAGTTCTGTAGTAGCGTCGCGTCCTATTTTTATTTTAGAGATATTTTTGCCTAATAGTTCTATTTCCGCTGCACGCTTCTTATTTTCACTGTCGGCCGTCCGTTGTGTCTCTTCTACACGTTGCGCAAGAATTTCAATTTGTTTTTGTATTACGTCGAGTATGGCACGAATCGAATTGTCCGTACCTCCGTTTGTAGAAACGGTTTCAATAGTTTCGACTTTGTCTTTTCGTGATGTGGGCATGATTCTAATTGAGCTTATTGATTCTGAACTACTGTTGCTATTTGAACTCGAAGCGCTTGAGAAACTGGGTTTTCTCACACGGTATCGTGAAAATGAATCCAGATTTTTCAGCTTACCGTAGTAGCTATGACCGTTGAGAAGTATCAGGGATGTTTCCTCTCTGGTTGGTTCTAGATTCCGAATCTTATTCGTAGGCTTGCTCTGCGCTGACCGTAGTCCTCTCGTCTAGTTTCACCGTAGTGGAACGTTGAAAGTTGCTGCAGGGCTTCGTAGTAGCAAAGATTCGCACTGGGTCCGTTGATCCTTCGATCTTCAATGATGCGCGTACGCCGAAATCGTAATTTCGTTTGCACTGAAGTGAATAGATCCTGGCACGGATCGCCAAAAATGTCGTGTAAAATTAAGGTAAAAATAAGGAACTTGTTAATTTCCGAAAAGGAGATTAAGTTCTTTTTATTTTTTACTCAATTTATACAATTTTTTCGGTTCGCGATGATACACTTTCGATACTTGGATTAGTTAAGAATTTTTTTATTAGACTGACTGGATGATTTTGAAGGGAGCATTTATATTCTTCCATTCGTTGGAGTGGGAGAAGGTTTTGTTTATACTTAGTGTAAAATTCGGAGAACGGCTGGAGTGATCGAATGCCACTCAGGCGACTGAGAACGGGTGCTGACCGGACGGTCACACGCGATAAGGCGTTCGGAATTTCGGTTTGTTATATACAGTTGCTCGAATTTCGTCTGTGACATCCTCATCGTTAATCAAGGTATCCAGGGAACCGCGGGGAATGGGCGAATCCACGGGGGCGTTTGCCGGCCGTGTCCGTTCCCTCCTGCAGACGCGGTGGCAACATTCTACGCTAGACGAAATACTTAACGCTGTCACTCTCTACATATTAATTCCACACGATCAACGTCTTAAACGATTCGACCTCGCGTATTCGTTCGTTGTTGTTTACTTGGACGACGTCCTAATTATTGCCGACTCAGTGGATCAAGCCCTAGAAAGGTTGAGCACCGTATTAGATACCCTCGTGAAAGCCGGATTCTCCTTTAACTTTTCAAAATGCTCCTTTATAAAGACATCGGTACTCTACTTGGGATATGTAATTCGTAACGGAGAAGTCCGTCCAAACCTGGGTAAAATACAAGCCTTGAGTTCTTTACCTGCACCGTCGACCGTCACACAACTTAGGCAATTCATAGGTTTGGCCTCTTACTTCCGAAACTTCATTCCCAAATTTTCACAAGTAATGAAACCCCTGTATGCACTTACCTCGAATAACAAGAATATACCTTGGACGGATAGGCACGAACAGATAAGACAAAAGGTAATTTCCGTCCTGACTGACGCGCCGGTGCTAATGATATTTGACCCCAATTACCCCATAGAACTACATACGAACGCTAGCTCGGAAGGATATGGAGCCATTTTAATGCACAGGGTCGAAGGTAAAAATCGAGTAGTGGAATATTACAGCAAAAGAACTAGCCCTGCGGAGTCTAGGTATCATTCCTACGAATTGGAAACGTTAGCAGTTGTAAACGCCGTCAAGCACTTCCGTCATTACTTACACGGACGAGAATTTCTTGTTGTCACCGATTGCAACTCCCTGAAAGCATCCAGTAATAAGGTACACTTGAACGACAGGGTTTACAGGTGGTGGGCTTACCTGCAAACTTTTACCTTTGACATTATGTATCGGGAAGGTAAACGAATGGCCCACGTAGATTTCTTTTCGCGAAATCCTGTAGACTTGGATCGCAGTACGTTCAACAAAATTGTAGAGAAAGAAATTAACCTAACCGAAATCTCCGACGATTGGCTACTAGCGGAACAACGTCGCGACCCACAAATTTCTGAGATCGTCGATAAATTACAGAACGAAGAGCTCGCGGAAGACGTCGCGAATACGTATGATTTACGGTCCAGCACCCTTCATCGTAAAATACAGAGAAAAGGTAGAACTCTCTGCCTGCCCATCGTTCCGAGAGGGTTTAGGTGGTCTGTTATTAACCATGTGCACCAGTCCATTATGCACTTAGGTTAGTGTTACGACCGTTCGCGGAGAGACGCGGTCGCGAGGAAAACGCGTCAGCGAGAGGCGTAAATTCTCGCTACGATTCGGTGAATCGACGCCGCGAAGTAGTCGTTCCCCTGTTTCGGTTAAGATAACGGAGGTGGTTGATTGAATATGACACAGTAGTAAGTTATATTTCACCGTTTATTCCACAACTTGTAACGAGGATAGTTACACTGGTGCGTGTGTACGAGATGATTGAGTGACTGATCTGCGGGTGTGTCTACCCGCTCGAAGGATGTTGACCGTTCGAAGGATGTAGAATCAGTACTGTCTTGGGAGACGATGATATGTCGGAGGAAAGCTAAGGATGGGTGTGTCTAGCGCACGGGACCATCGGATTTGTTGGTGCCGATGTTATTTAGGAGAGTGAGGGAATAGGCTTCGTTTCTAATTGGTTAAACGAAGGGTCTCAACCGCCCTCGAGAGAAAGTGGTTAGTGGGAGGACAGTTGCAGCGTACGTGCGAAAAACCAACTTTCCTTAGTTAAGCCGTGGTAGACAATAGTCTCGAGAAATTCCTCGGAAACAGATGTTTGTTTTGTTTGAAGGACCTTTCCTAGGAAATCTATGGGATTTATGACGGATGCTTAAGGCTATTGAGGGTACGCCGTACGGAAGAGCGGACATCTGGTGTCCGTCTGGCCCGCGGTGTGTGACCTGGGCCAGGCAGAGAGTCGCGCGACGTAACAGTTAGGATAAAACGCTTGAGAAACTGTACGAGTATTACTGGTTCGAAGGAATGGCGATGTATGTTCGCAAATTCGTAGAGAACTGTCATGCTTGTCGAGTTTCAAAGGCAAGTTCGGGTCGAGTACAAGCCGAATTACACCCCATACCTAAGACCAGTATACCTTGGCATCGGTTCATATGGACATAACGGGCAAACTAAGCGGTAAAAATGATTCGAAGGAATACGTCATTGTGTTGGTCGACGCCTTCACCAAGTTCGTATACTTGCATCATACCCGTAAGATAGAGTCCATTAACGCCATTAAAGCGCTTAAGTCCGCTATATTCTTGTTCGCCAGTCCCTGCCGGATAATAGCGGATCAGGGAAGATGTTTTACGGGCAAAGAATTTCGAGACTTTTGTCAAGATAAATACATTAAACTCCATTTAATTGCGACCGGAGCTAGTAGGGCCAACGGACAGGTAGAGCGTGTTATGAGTACGCTAAAAAACATGTTCACAACAATAGAAACCACCGGGCGGTCCTGGCAAGACGCGATCGGGGAAATACAACTGGCCTTAAATTGTACCACCAACCGCGTGACTAAGTCAAGCCCGTTGGAACTACTGATCGGTAGAACAGCGAGACCCTACGGCTTATCCCTACCCGATAATATCGAAGAAAGAGAATTAAATATCTCCCATGTAAGACAGCAGGCGATAAAGAATATAGAAGCAAGCGCCAAATACGATAAGGATAAGTTCGACGAAAACAAAGCTAAAATAGCTAGGTTCAACCTTGGCGATTTCGTGTTACGCAAAAACGAGGAAAGAAACCAGACGAAGTTAGATCCGAAATTCAGGGGTCCGTTCGAGATAGCAGAGATTTTGGAAGGAGATAGGTATACCTTAAAAACTCTAGACGGAAAACGATCATATAAGGACAGACATGACAGACTGAGAAAGATGCCGGAAAGCTGCGTCCCTGCTGAGTTGGACGTCTGCGGTGATGACGACGACGGTGATAATAACGATGCAAGTGCACTGACCTCAGAGGATCATTAACACCACGTTGTGGTCGTAGTATATACCCACTGTGATGTTTCACGTATCTGTAATATATCCACAGTGACGTTTTGCACATACGCAATATATCCACTGTGATGTCTCATACATCTGTAATATATCCACAGTTACGTTTTGCACATACGCAATATATCCACTGTGATGTCTCATACATCTGTAATATATCCACAGTGACGTTTTGCACATACGCAATATATCCACTGTGATGTCTCATACATCTGTCACATACCCACAGTGATACACCCAACGCAGTAACATGATCCAACAAACTGAGACTCTTCGGTGTACGAAATCGAAATGATCTGTCGTGTCATTATGGTCTGACTGGTAACTCACAGAACGCAACTAGCTCTTTAAACACAAATTATAGCGCTACTAATTCGAGCCCTCTTTCATTTCCTTGCATGTCAAACCTCCGAACAAACCTTCGTTGTTGAAATGGACCCTTGACTTTCTTGGACACTTAGTTAAATTGTAAATAATGTCAGTTGCATCGAATCTAATGTAAGAAAACACGAAATTTTAGCCACACACGAGGACGTGTGATAGTCAGGATGGCCGTGTCGGAGATGAAAGGACACCGGAACCTTCGGATAGCCCCGCAACATTGCAATCTAAAGTCTACTATACCTGTAACTAAACTATTGTAGTTATTCAATCCGATTATAATTGTTCGAGATTAGTGACGGTGAGCTTTGGCTCGAGGTGACAGTCTGTCGCCCAACGTAGCCGCGGTCAAGGGATGAACGCTTTGCCTACCAAAGGTATAGAGTAATTCTATAGCTCTCCTTAAAAGAAATATTCGTGGCGACACGCGACAGTAAACATTCCAACGGTTTCTGTCCCGTGGCTCGCCACACGCAGACCCTATTCTTCGAGTAAGATGATTGCCAGATGTCGATGCGTCTCCGCAGTACATGTTCGGCTAGCCCGAGGGCCCGTTATAAATCTTAAGGTTTAGTTAACTAAAGTCCTTCAAACAGACAAACAGTCTTTGTCCCAACTACGGGAAGATAGGGGAGACATATTTTTTAACGAGCGGCGTCTCCCACTAGCAACTTTCCCTCGAGGGCGGCTAGCATCTTTTTCTAACCACCGATATGGAGATTGACCAATTAGCAGCAACGCCAATTTCCCTTACTTTCTGAACGAAGGCTTTTCTCGACGAATCCGATGATCTCGTGTCCTTAGACACACCCCATTATAGTTTTCCTCTGTGGCATCATCGGGACGGGTAAGACATTCTCGTTCGCGATCTCATTAATGAAAGGAGTAGCTCTTTGCGACCAGTGAGTATTACGCGTCCGACTTAGATTTTGTGAGTACGTTCATCTATCATCCCGTCGACCGCGGATTCGTTATTGAGCCTAGGATCATTGTCATTAGTTTCTCGAGTACCTAACTATCGCGGTTACTTGTCCGGTTCTGTAATAATCGTATTTGCACTAGTCAATGTCTTCTCTATTGCAGAACGACAACGTGTAACCCAAACGAAGATTCGTTTCACGCCCCTAACCCTAATTCTAATGTAAACCCGACATATATATGTCGGAGATGAAAGGAAAACCGGAGCCTTCCCTTTGAAATTTTGAGGAAGCCTTCTAATGCTTTAGCCTAGATTTTATCATAGCTGTAATTAAGCAATTGTCATTTGTAATTGTTTGATATTTGTGAAAGCGAAAGTGGGTTCGAGGTGACAACTGGTCGCCGAACGTAGCCACGGTCACGGGATAAACGTTTTGCCTGACGAAGGTGTGGATCGGTTGTATTGTTCTCCCTAGAAATCACATAGAATTGTACTTTAGAGATGCTGATATAATGGGACACACGTTGTATTAGGAATCAATCTCCAGACAGAAACTGCCTAGTAACGGCGTTTGGATCTTTCTCGATGTTTCCAAAGAGTATACAACAAACTTTTGACAGAAATTGCCTAGCAACAACGATTGGAACCTTCTCGATGTCTCCAGCGAGCATATAACAAACAAATGCAGTCGTATAGCGAAAAAGATTTTCATCAGATATTCATTCGTGTGATCGCCTTGGAAAGTGATACATCGACCAATTTACCGAGTGTCTCAGCAATCGTATTTTTGTGTTTAAAATTATTCTACGCATAGTAAAGAGTTATACTGTTGACCGTGGATTCTTTTGAACCCCGGAAACATTGTTAATAGCGTTAATTAAATTCATTATTCGTTAAACCTATCAATCGTTAATCTCATTATTCGTTAAATTTATTATTCGTAAGACATATTATTCGTACCTCTTATTGTTCGTTAAACTTATTATTCTTTAATCTAATTATTAGTTAAACTTATCGTCTGATAATCTTATCATTCATTAAACTCAATATTCATAATATTTTGTAAAATCTTGTATATTCGCGTAAATATAATCTCTGTCTTGTAAAACGATGGCTAACTCAAACGAAGAATCGTTACGCGCCTTAAATCTTAATGTTAACCCGACATCAGAAGTGGGATCAAGCCCATGTGTCACCTTGGAACAACTCATGAAAATCGTGGACCGGATAACTCAGCCTAAGGAGCAAAGACCGAGACTACTCGATACAAGACAGAACAATTCCTTTCGCGTTGTGGTGGCAAAGGGATAGCCGCCTCGGCGTTAATAAGGCTATCCAGAGAACGACCGTCGGAGACCGAATCCCCAGGAGCTGACGCTGACATCTTCGCCAGGAAATTCACCGACGGAACTCGAAGCCAAACGGTGCAAGCTATCGGGCTACCAGGATGCATAGCGAACAGCGGAACGATACACGACACCAGGAAAGAAACCGCCCAGCCACATCGTCCAAGGTGGTTTGCTTCAAGTGTCGCGCGGAGGGCCATATCGCACCTGATTGTCCGCAACTGCAGAACAGAAAACCCGGCTTCAAGAACGAACGTCGAGACGACTCCAGCGTGGTAGAGCCTCCAGCTGGTAAATTAAGTCATCTGGGTGAGTCGTTCCCATTTTATTTCGATTCCGGAGCCGAATGCTCATTAATCAAAGAATCCGTAGCCTCGAAATTTTCTGGCAAACGAACGACTGATGTAGTAGTAATGCGAGGCATAGGGAATACTTGCGTTAACAGTACATCTCAGATCTTATCCACTGTATGTATTAACGGTTTTACATTGGAGATAACTTTTCATGCCCTTGCTGATAATTACTTAAAATACGATATCATGATTGGTCGTGAAATTTTGAGCCAAGGTTTCGACGTGAATGTTACACGAAACAGTGTCGATATTTGTAAGACAAAAATGGTTAACGCTTGTAGCAGAGTTGCGGAAGATGCGGTCAACATTAACGAGGTCGACACTGATGTAGTTGGTAACGATAAAGATCGATTGATTTCTGTTCTCGAAAAATTCAAAGAGTCATTTATTACGGGTTTCCCGCGAAATCGTGTAAATACGGGCCAATTAGAAATTCGTTTAATTGATCCCAACGTCACCGTGCAACGAAGCCCTTATAGACTCAGCGAGGAGGAGCGGAGAATAGTTCGAGAGAGGATAGGCGAACTGATCCGAGCAAAAATCATAAGACCGAGTAATTCACCATTCGCAAGCCCTATATTACTTGTTAAAAAAAGAACGGTTCAGATAGATTATCTGTAGACTTCCGAGCATTAAATAAAAACACCGTCGCGGATCGGTACCCCCTTCCTCTCATAGCTGACCAGATCGCGAGACTGAAAAGTGCGAAATACTTTATAAGCCTGGATATGGCCAGCGGGTTCCACCAAATCCCTATCCACCCGAATTCGACTGAATATATCGCGTTCGTTACTCCCGATGGTCAATACGAATAGATGACGATGCCGTTCGGATTGAAGAATGCACCGTCTGTTTTTCAGAGGGCCATTTTCAATGCCTTAGGTGATCTTGCTTATTCATATGTTGTCGTTTATTTGGATGATGTCTTAATTATTGCCGATACGATAGATCAGGCGTTAGAAAGATTAAACACCGTCCTAGATACGCCTCTCCTCGTAAACGCCGTCCTCGTAAACGCCGGATTCTCTTTTAACTTTTCTAAATGCTCCTTCTTGAAGACGTCAGTACTTTATCTGGGTTATGTGATTCATAACGGAGAAGTCCGTCCAAACCCAGGTAAAGTACAAGCCTTGAGCTCCTTACCCGCACCGACGACCGTCACACAGCTCCGGCAATTCATTGGTCTAGCTTCTTACTTTCGAAAATTTGTTCCTAAATTCTCACAGGTAATGAAATCTTTGTATGCACTCACTTCCGGTAGCAAGAACATAAATTGGACGGATAAACACGAAAAAAAATCAATCAAAAAGTAATTTCTATTCTGATCAATGAGCCGGTGCTAATGATATTTGACCCCAATTATCCAATAGAACTACATACGGATGCTAGTTCAGAAGGATTTGGGGCTATCTTAATGCATAAGGTCGAAGGTAAAAATAGAGTGGTTGAGTATTACAGCAAGCGGACTAGCCCTGCGGAATCTAGATACCATTCCTATGAGTTAGAAACGCTGGCAGTGGTAAACGCCATCAAGCATCTCCGTCACTATCTGCACGGTCGGGAATTTTTTGTTGTCACTGATTGTAATTCTCTGAAGGCATCCAGTAACAAGGTACATTTAAATGACAGGGTTTACAGATGGTGGGCTTACCTACAAACTTTTACCTTTGACATTATGTATCGGGAAGGCAAACGAATGGCCCATGTAGATTTCTTTTCGAGAAACCCCGTAGATCTGGATCATCGTACGATCAACAAAATTGTAGAGAAAGAAATCAATCTATCTGAAATCTCCGACGATTGGTTGTTAGCAGAACAACGTCGCGACCCACAAATCTCTGAGATCGTCCGTAAGTTGCAAAATGAAGAGCTCGCGGAAGATATTGCGAATACGTATGAATTACGGTCCGGTACACTCCATCGTAAAATACAGAGAAAAGGCAGAACTCTTTGCTTGCCCATTGTCCCAAGGGGTTTCAGGTGGTCCGTCATTAACCATTATGCACTTAGGTTGGGATAAAACGCTTGAGAAACTATACGAGTATTACTAGTTCGAAGGAATGGCGAAATATGTTCGCAAATTCGTTGAGAACTGTCATGCTTGTCGAGTTTCGAAGGCTAGTTCAGGTAAAGTACAAGCTGAACTACATCCCATACCTAAGACTAGCATACCCTGGCATACGGTACACATGGATATAACGGGCAAATTAAGCGGTAAGAGTGACTCGAAGGAGTATATCATTGTTTTGGTCGACGCTTTTACAAAATTTGTATACCTGTATCATACTCGTAAATTAGATTCCTTTAACACCATTACAGCACTTAAGTCCGCTATATTTTTATTCGGTAATCCCTGCCGGGTAATGGCGGACCAAGGAAGATGTTTTACGGATAAAGATTTCCCAAATTTCTGCCAGAATAGACACATTAGACTTCACTTAATAGCAACCGGTGTGAGTAGGGCCAATGGACAGGTAGAGCGTATTATGAGTACGCTGAAGAATATGTTAACGACGGTGGAAACGACCGGGCGATCTTGGCAAGACGAGATTGGCGAGATACAACTAGCTTTGAATTGCACCACCAATCGTGTAACCAAATCAAGTCCTCTGGAATTATTAATTGGGAAGGCACCAAGGCCCTACGGCTTATCGTTGCCTGATAATATTGAGGAAAAAGAAGTAGACATCTCCAATGTAAGGCAACAGGCGATACAGAACATAGAGACTTGCGCCAGTTATGATAAAGACAGGTTTGACAAAACGAAAGCGAAGATAGTTAGGTTCAATCTCGGTGACTTTGTGTTACGTAAGAACGAGGAAAGAAACCAAACGAAGCTAGATCCGAAATTCAAGGGTCCATTCATGATAACGGAAGTTTTAGAGGGGGATAGATATACTTTAAAAACTCTAGATGGCAAACGGTCATATAAGGATAGACACGACAAGTTGAGAAAGATGCCAGATGGTTGCATTCCTGCTGAGTTGGACGTCTGCGGTGATGACAGCGACAGTGATAATAACGATGCGAGCACATTGATCTCTGGGAATCATTAACACCGCATTGTGGTCATAGTAATATACCCAGTGTAGTGTATGCGCCTTTTATAATACTCCCAGTGTAGTGCATGCGCCTTGTATAATACTCCCAGTGTAGTGCATGCGCCTTTTATAATACTCCCAGTGTAGTGCATGCGCCTTTTATAATACTCCCAGTGTAGTGCTTGCACCTTCTATAATATCCTCACTGGTGCCCTGCGCCTTCTATAATATGCTCACTGGTGCCCTGCGCCTTCTATAATATGCTCACTGGTGCCCTGTGCCTTTTGTAATACGCCCAGTGTGGTGTCTTGTGCCTTTCGTAATGCACCCAACGTGATGATATGATCCAACAAACTAAGATCTTTGTGCGGAATCGAAAATGATCTGTCGTGTCATTGCGGTCTGACTGGTGACTTACGGAGTGCAACTGGCACTTTGAATACAAACTATAACACTAATTTGAGTTCTCTTTCATTTCCTTGCTTGCCAAATCTTCGAACAGAGCTTTGTTGTTGAACTGGACCCTTGACTTATTTGGAACATCTAATGGAATGGTAAATAATATCAGTTACAGCGAGTCTAATGTTAAAAAAACTCTGTATTTTAACTGCACACGAGGACGTGTGATAGAATGGCCGTGTCGGAGATGAAAGGAAAACCGGAGCCTTCCCTTTGCAATTTTGAGGAAGCCTTCTAATGCTTTAGCCTAGATTTTATCATAACTGTAATTAAGCAATTGTCATTTGTAATTGTTTGACATTTGTGAAAGCGAAAGTGGGTTCGATGTGACAACTGGTCGCCGAACGTAGCGACGGTCACGGGATAAACGTTTTGCCTGACGAAGGTGTGGATCGGTTGTATTGTTCTCCCTAGAAATCACATAGAATTGTACTTTAGAGATGCTGATATAATGGGACACACGTTGTATTAGGAATCAATCTCCAGACAGAAACTGCCTAGTAACGGCGTTTGGATCTTTCTCGATGTTTCCAAAGAGTATACAACAAACTTTTGACAGAAATTGCCTAGCAATAACGATTGGAACCTTCTCGATGTCTCCAGCGAGCATATAACAAACAAATGCAGTCGTATAGCGAAAAAAAGATTTTCATCAGATATGCATTCGTGTGATCGCCTTGGAAAGTGATACATGGAGCAAATTACCGAGTGTCTCAGCAATCGTATTTTTGTGTTTTAAAATTATTCTACGCATAGTAAAGAGTTATCCCGTTGACCGTGGATTCGTTTGAACCCCGGAACATTGTTAACAGCGTAAATTAAATTCATTATTCGTAAAACCTATCAATCGTTAATCTAATTATTCGTTAAATTCATTATTCGTAAGATATATTATTCGTCCCTCTTATTGTTCGTTAAACTTATTATTCTTTAATCTAATTATTAATTAAACTTATCGTTTGTTAATCTTATCATTAGTTAAACTCATTATTCATAACATTTTGTAAAATCTTGTTTATTCGCGTAAATATATTCTCTGCTTTGTAAAACAATGGCTAATTCGAACGAAGAATCATTACGCGCCTTAAATCCTAATGATAACCCGACATATATATGTCGGAGATGAAAGAACACCGGAGTCTTTGGAATTTTGATTAATCCCGCAACATTGTAACCTAGAGTCTACTATAGCTGTAACTAAACAATTGTAGTTATTCAATCCGATCGTAATTGTTCGAGAGTTGTGATAATGAGCTTGGGCTCGAGGCGACAGCCAGACGCCGAACGTAGCCGCGGTCACGGGATGAACGCTTTGTCTAACAAAGGCATGGAATAATTCTATAGCTCTCCTTGAAAAGGAAATAGTTGTAACACTCGACAGTAAACATTCCAACGGTTTCTGTCCCGTGGCTCGCCACACGCAGACCCTATTCTTCGAGTAAGATGATTGCCAGATGTCGATGCGTCTCCGCAGTACATGTTCGGCTAGCCCGAGGGCCCGTTATAAATCTTAAGGTTTAGTTAACTAAAGTCCTTCAAACAGACAAACAGTCTTTGTCCCAACTACGGGAAGATAGGGGAGACATATTTTTCAACGAGCGGCGTCTCCCACTAGCAACTTTCCCTCGAGGGCGGCTAGCATCTTTTTCTAACCACTGATATGGAGATTGACCAATTAGCAGCAACGCCAATTTCCCCTACTTTCTGAACGAAGGCTTTTCTCGACGAATCCGATGATCTCGTGTCCTTAGACACACCCCGTTATAGTTTTCCTCTGTGGCATCATCAGGACGGGTAAGACATTCTCGCGATCTCATTGATGAAAGGAGTAGCTCTTTGCGACCAGTGAGTATTACGCGTCCGACTTAGATTTTGTGAGTACGTTCATCTATCATCCCGTCGACCGCGGATTCGTTATTGAGCCTAGGATCATTGTCATTAGTTTCTCGAGTACCTAACTACCGCGGTTACTTGCCCGGTTCTATAATAATCGTATTTGCACTAGTCAATTTCTTCTCTATTGCATAACGACAACGTGTATCCCAAACGAAGATTCGTTCCACGCCCCTAACCCTAATTCTAATGTAAACCCGACATCAGAAGTGGGATCAGTGCCGGTTATAACAGTGCAAGACCTTACGATCATCGTGCGCGAGTTAATTCCGTCGCTAGTGCAAAAATCGAGTGTGGAACCTAACAATTTTTCGACTTCGCTGCATGGTGCGCAGCTACCAATCTGATTATGGAGGAAAATCCTTTACAAAGCAGTGCCCTGAATATAATTTCAATACCGAGTGTCGAATCGACTTCTACGTAGTGGAGGCGCCAACTGGTAGATCAAGCCATCCGGGTGAGTCGTTTCCATTTTACCCCGATCTCGGAGCCGAGTGTTCGCTAATTAAAGAATCCGTAGTCTTGAGAATTTCTGGCAAAAGAACGATTGATATAGTAGTAATGCAAGGAATAAGAAATATTGGTACTAAACGTATCGCTCAAATCTTATCCGTTGCAGGTGTCGGCGGGTAGAGATAAACTTTTCACGTTCTCGCTGATAGTTATTTAACAATACGATATCGCGATTGCTCGTTCAATTTTAAGCCAAGATTTTGACGTAATATTACACAAAATAGCCTCGCTATGTGCAAAACAAAATAATTAATGACTGTAATAAAACCGCCGAAAACGAGATCGATGTTAATGAAGTTGACAATGAGGTACGTGGTAGTGATAAAGGTAGATTAATCTTTCTTTTCGAAAATTCAGAGATTCATCCGTTACGGGTTCCCTACGTACTCGTACAAAAAAAATACAGGCCAGTTAGAAGTACAATTAATTGATCCTAACATCGCCGTACAAGGAGTCCTAATAAACTTCGCGAGCGCGGAATAGCACGTGAGAGAACAAGCGATTTAATTACAGCCAAAAATCATAAAGCCTAGTAATTCACCGTTCGCGAGCCCTGCGTTACTCGTGAAGACGAACAATGGTTCAGATAGATGATAGGTAGATTTTCGAGAACTAAATAAATACACGGTCGCGGATCGGTATCCTTTACCCCTCATTGCGGATCAAGTCGCGAGATTGCAAAAGCGAGATATTTTATTATTCTGGACATGGCCGGTGGGTTTCTCCAAACCCCTATTCATCCTAATTCTAGGAAGTATACAGCCTTGATTACCCTCGATGAACAATTTGGATGATAAGTTGTTGTTTTCTTCGAATTCTTTTGTGCCTTTGTTCGATCCATTCGATGTCCTTTATTTGCATAACATAAGTGCGTGCGCGTTTAATGTTTCTTCCGGAAGTCATTTTCGGGACGGCGATACTATGCTGATTCCGTCGAAAATGGGGATTCTTATATTTTCGGACAACCCTAATAATTTTTGCAACTCATACTTGTCTAAATATTCTAATATTTATGTTCTTCCTTGCTACAATTTTGTAAACCATCAAAGCGTCTACTACGGAAATCCTCAGGAGTAGTCGCATGCCAAGTCTCCTGTAGCATTTGACCCTTTTTAATTGTGGTGACATAAGAAATCATTTGGTCGAAGTGATCTGTACTACACTTTCCTTCGTTGTATTCAGCAGCGGCTGCTGATTTCGATGTTGCGAACAAACGAAACGAGAGATCATTCTTGAGATTCCTTTGAAAACACGTATAACAGCCAACGTGCCATTCGTACGTTGTCGCCTATTTGGATGATGTCCTAATTATTGCCGACTCGATAGATCAAGCTCTAAAAGGATTGCACACCGTACTAGATACCCTTGTAGAAGCCGGATTCTCCTTTAACTTTTCAAAATGTTCTTTTCTAAAGTCATCGGTACTCTATTTGGAATATGCAATTTACGACGGAGAAGTTTGTCCCAACCTGGGTATAATGCACGCCTTGAGTTCTTTACCTGCGTCAACGACCGTCACACAGCTTAGGCAGTTCATAGGTTTTCCTTTTATTTCCGAAAATTCGTCCCTAAATTTTCACGGATAATGAAACCCTTGTATGCGCTTACTTCCGATAATAAAAACATGACTTGGACGGATAGGCATGGAAAAATAATCAAAAGGTAATTTCCGCCCTGACCGACGCGCCGGTGTTAATGGTATTTGACCCGAACTATCCGATAGAACTTCGTATCGACGTTAGTTCGGATGGATATGAGGTTATTGTAATGCACAAGATTGAAGGTAAAAATAGCGTAATAGAATAAGAAGTATAAGAAGTAGCCCTGCGGAATCTAGGTATCATTCTTACGAACTAGAAACGTTAGCAATTGTGAACGCCGTCAAGCATTTCCGTCATTATCTCCACGGACGAGAATTTCTTGTCGTCTCCGATTGTAATCCTTCGAAGGCATCCAGTAGTAAGGTAAATTTAAATGACAGGGTTTACAGGTGGCGGGCTTACTTACAAACTTTTACTTTTGGCATTCTGTACCGGGAGGGTAAACGAATGGCCCACGTAAATTTTGTCTCGCGGAATCCCGTAGACTTGGATCACCTTACGATCAACGAAGTCATAGAGAAGGAAATCCATCTGACCGAAATCTCCGAAGACTAACTATTAGTGGAATAACGTCGCGATTCCCAAATTTCTGGGATCGTCAATAAATTGCAGAACGAGGAGCTCACGGGAGATATCGCGAATACGTATGAATTACGGTCCGGTACCCTTCATCGTAAAATACAGAGAAAAGGCAGAACTCTCTGCTTGTCCATTGTCCCCAGAGGTTTTAGATGGTCTATTATTAACCATGTGCAACAGTCAATTATGCACTTAGGTTGGGATAAAACGCTTGAGAAACTGTGCGAGTGTTACTGGTTCGAAGGAATGGCGGAGTATGTTCTGACAAGGTAAACACTAAAACTCCACTTAATCTCAACCGGTGCGAGTAGGGCTAACGGTCAGGTAGAGCGTATTATGGGTACGTTGAAAATTATGTTCACAATCATAGAAACGACCGGGCGATCGTGGCTAGACGCGATTGGCAAAATACAGCTGGCTTCGAATTGCACCACCAACCGCGTGACTAATTCGAGCCCGTTGGAACTATTAATTGGTGGAACAGCAAAGACCTTACGACTCGTTGATACCCGATAATATCGAAGAAAGAGAAGTAGATATCTCTGATGTAAGACAGCGGGCAATAGAGGATATAGAAATTAGTGCTAGGTACGATAAAGGTGGAGTTGACAAAACTAAAGCTAAGGTAGTTAGGTTTAACCTTGGTGATTTTGTATTATGCAAAAACGAGGAAAGAAACCAGATGAAGTTAGATCCGAAATTCAGGGGTCCATTCGAGATAGTAAAGGTTTTGAAAGGAGATAGATATACTTTAAAAACCTTAGACGGCAAACAATCATATAAGGACAGACATGACAGACTGAGACTAATGCTAGAAAGTTGCGCTCCTGCTAAGATGGACGTCTGCGGTGATGACAACGATGGTGATAATAACGATGCAAGTGCACTGACCTCAGAGGATCATTAACACCACGTTGTGGTCGTAGTATATACCCACTGTGATGTTTCATACGTCTGTAATATACCCACAGTGACGTTTTGCGTATCTGCAATATATCCACTGTGATGTCTCATACATCTGTAATATACCCACAGTGACGTTTAGCAACTTTCCCTCGAGGGCGGCTAGCATCTTTTTCTAACCACCGATATGGTGATTGACCAATTAGCAGCAACGCCAATTTCCCTTACTTTCTGGACGAAGGCTTTTCTCGACGAATCCGATGATCTCGTGTCCTTAGACACACCCCAATATAGTTTTCCTCTGTGGCATCATCGGGACGGGAAAGTCATTCCCGCTCGCGATCTCATCGATGAAAAAGAGTAACCCCTTACGACCAGTGAATATTACGCATCCGACTTAGATTTTGTGAGTACGTTCATCTATCATCCTGTCGACCGCGGATTCGTTATTGAGCCTAGGATCATTGTCATTAGTTTCTCGAGTACCTAACTACCGCGGTTACTTGTCCGGTTCTATAATAATCGTATTTGCACTAGTCAATTTCTTCTCTATTGCATAACGACAACGTGTATCCCAAACGAAGATTCGTTCCACGCCCCTAACCCTAATTCTAACGTAAACCCGACATATATATGTAGGTATAGTAAATACTCGAACTTCTAATCGGATAAGTTTTACAAATGTTTAGCAGGGTAAGATTTATTTGTGTCGATAGGATTAATGGCAAAAGCTAATTTTTACTCGTTCGGGCGATTAACATAATACGGTTTATGACAAACGCTATCGTATGATGTAGGCGATGGCGATCGAGATTAGAAGGAATGCGTCTCGCAATGTTCGGAAATAAGTGAACTCGAGGGCGAAAAACTCGGTACAGAATCTTCGTGATTTAATTCTATCTCTTCTCTGCGCCTCTTTTCTTCCCTTTTAACTTCTGCAGCAATTAATCGTTTGTACCAACGTTCGGCTCGCTTCTTGCTGAGGTGACTTTTATCTTTTCGATTCTTTCTTGTTTTTGTCATCTGATATGATCATGGTGAAATGAGTATCACTCTCTGTGTGCGACTTGTGCGATTTCGCAAGCCTTGCCCAAAGACTGGCGATATTTGCCAACGATGGGAGGAGGAATGCGAAAATCGATAAGTGTTTTCGATAATTGAAAACACCGTTAACACAGGTTTAACACAGCGAATAATCAGTTAGATTTAACAATTTAGAAAATATAAGTCGTTCTTGGCAACTAGTGGAGTCGTAAGCGAAAAATGATTATTTTAATTGGCAACTGGGTTCACTGTGGACAATCAGCGTGGCTTCGTAGGCCTCGCCCAAGGATGAGCAATCTGCTAACGATGGGAAGAGGAAAACGAAAAACCATAGAAGTTCTCTGCGTTGAAAACACCGTAATCGCTGGTTGATACAGCGAACCATTGTAAACGAAATAGATCGAAATTTGATAAAGTTGTTTTATTACAGACAATTTATTAAATCTTGGCCAGGAACGTTTATTTCAATTTTATATCGTGAATTCAAGACGTTCGGATGAAATCTACGTAAATTGTGTGCTTCATAGTTTTATCTGTCAACTATAGCTGCCGACGGCTGCTTTTGTTCGGAGACAATTCTGTTCGACTGCAAGTTAAAAGAGAAGAGGATATACAATTTCAAATTTCCTACCTTGATTAGATGTAAAGTCGATCGGCGGTATGTATGGCTTGGTGATGTGTCGAATTTTGACAATTAACTTTGATTCCGTAGATGAAGTAACAATACGAATGCTTAATTCGAATGATGATTTTTTGAAACCCCTTTTAATATTCGATTTCGACGGACAGAGTGACGATGTGAACGATTTGAATTTTGGATGAAGACTCTTGAAACTATTTAACTTTTCTAATATTCGATTTCGACGGACAGAGTGACGATGTGAATGGTCTGAATTTTGAATAAGGACTCTTCTACTCTATGTTATTCCCGCTTACTTATAATATACTAATTGTCACGTGATGGATCATCTCTATGCGAATCACAGCATTGCTACGTGACAAATTAGGAATTTTGTAACTGTCTACTTTCGAGGATTGTGCTGAAGTTTCGTCTTCTTGATTATCTTATTTACGCTATTCCTAATTTCTCATATCCTTGAGACACGTAGATGCTGCTGAAGTTTCGTCTTCTTAATTTCTCATATTTCGTTGGGTATTAGGGACATGAAAGGTGCGTGATAAAATGTAGATATCGTAGTAACTCGTATTTTGCTAACGTTGCGTCTGCGATGTTTCCCAGAACTTCCTTACTAATGCCAGTGGAACGTGGCAGGCGCGTGCCAACTTGTCCTTGCTGAAGTTGCATCTGCGATGTATCTGGTAACTTCCTTGCTGATGCCAGTGAATCGTTCAAGGCGCGTGGCAACTTAGTATTTGCCGAGTCTTCCTATGCGTTATTTCCTGTTTCTTTTAATAAAATATCATTTTCTTTTTTATAATAATAAGTTTAATATATAATTTCATGGTTTGTTTTTCACGGCTGGTTTCTATTAATTTCTAACATTCTTGCGCCATGCTGCATTGATCATCATTTATTCATTCTTTGTTACGATCTTTCATGTTATCATTTATTAAATATTTATTCCTTCATTGAAAATATAATTTATTTTGTAACGCATAAAGGTTACTATACGCACGTGTTGATTATCCAACTTGGCCGCCTGTGAATATCCCTAGTATATAGTGACTTTTATTAATGTCGAAATCTATTATTTATCCGTTAATTATTTGTGACTTTATTTTAATAGTTGACGTATAATTGCAGTGGGAATAATATTATTTTGCATTTATTTAATGTGTATAATTATTGTATGTATTTCGATGCGCACGTGTAGGAGCTATCATAACAATCCAAGATGGCCGCTCGTGAATTTCTGTGGTAAAAGTATAGTGACCCGTCCTTAATTTGTTTAATACTGATATAATTATTCGTCCGTCGCTTAGTTTCCTCTATTTTAGCACAGTTAGACTGACAATAGTATTGTTTGTGTAATCACTATAATGTGTATATATACTATGTGTTATTTTAACATAATAACATGTGGATTGTGTTATTGTTAATTTTTGTAATTTATCAATAGCACTGTTTTATTGTTGTGTTTTCAGCAGTTTATGTTTATAGAGTGTTCCTTTAATTAATTTAATACTAATATGTGCATAGTGTATTATTACCAGTTCTAGTGCATAACATAACCTTATTTCTCTATGCCGGAATTAATACAATTATGCTATATTAACTTAGTACAATATAATAATTTCTTATCTTAATCGCGTTTGTCGTTGATACTCGGTTAATCGGTCGTGTTTAATTCCTAACCTATTCCTATATTATTGGCCACTTTCTGTTTCTTTGTTATGGAGTTGTCGTTACCTTGTGCGTGTAATTTGCCGCCTTTACATAGAATTTTGGAGCTAATGTATACATTGCTAGTTAAAATCTTGATTGTTTATAGGTTCTACAATTCTAATCCTTCAACACTGAGTCTTTTACTTGGAACAGTTACATGGTGCGCATTTGGTATCTTTTAGTTCTTCGTTTCATGTCTAACACTTATCAAGACTACCTTTACTTATCCTAGAATTGTAAGTATATATATAGATATATATAAAACACTATATTTTGTAAATATCTGTATAGTAAAATAGTCTGTCCACCATCTTGTTTGCTAAGACCGCTTCGTCAATGTTGGATTATTTGTTATGGCGTCACAAATTTTTCCTTGATTATCCAGTTCCCTGTTGCCGTCTTGACTGTTTCGGTGGTATCTGATTCAGTATTCCATAAGTATTCACTTAAGATTAGTAGTAGGCTTCCTGTAACTGCGTCGGCTTTAATGTATATCTTCCGATGTGAGTAACGAGCTTCTTATTATTATCAATTACTATTCCAAGATGGTTTACAACATTCTTCCCCTTTTTAGGTTATGACTGGTACCCTCTGTATTTATTACCTTCGATATCTTCATACTGTCATATATTATGTTTTGCAAAGTTGGATCCGTAGCCAATTCTCGTGGAGTTCCTGCATGCACACTTCCTTCTATGATGATTGGTTGCATACAAACCTCGTTAACTTATAAGGTACCTTCTCTTGTTTGCTAAGACCATTCCGTCGGTGTTGAATCGTTTGTTATAATGTCACTAATTTTTGACTTTCCAATTTTATCACATCTTCTTGACCATTCCAGTAGTATCAACTTCAATTCTTGGTACACATTTACTCCAATTTGGTAGTTGGTTTCTCATCACTGCGTTGACCCTTGTATAAACTTCTTCGATGTGAGTAGTAAATTATCATTGTCACTCACTTAACATATCTTAGTTATTTCTTAACTCTTCCTGCACTTATTAACTGATTTTATTTCTTCTTATTAAAGACTGCTCTGTCAACGCTGAGTTATTTCGTTACAATGTCATTAATTATCTTGACTTTTTCGGTTTTATTTTCCATTAGCAAATTGTAAGTTTGTTGTCGACCATCAATTATTGATTGTTGTGCTTCGTTTAGTTTAATTGAAATATAATTGTAAATCTTTAATAGTATTATTTTCTTCCATATATATTAAGGCAATTGAGGTTAGTTTATTCATTCATTTCTGCTGACAGTCGCATACTATGTTTTACGGAGTGGGTCCACAACTTGTTTCTTGTGAAATTCCTGCATGTACGTTTCCTTCTATGATGATTAATTGTGCACTAAGTACTTTTAACTTTCACTGCTTTTAATTATTTTATTGAATTAAAGTGTTGTGTATTTAAATAATCGTTAGAACACACACATAGTAATTTTCCTTTTTCTTTTACGTTTCTACTATCTGCATGATTCGATAAGCACTGTCACACTTCCTTTGGTTTAGGCAAAACATTTAGTAATATTATGTTTTGTATCGGAACGATTGGAGTTAATTCCTACATTTGTTTCAGCTGGCTGTCATACATTATATATTCTACGGATATGGATACATAACCTGTCTTCGCACATACACTTCCTTCTATGATAAGTAATTGTTCACGAGGTATTTTTCGCTTCCACTGTTTTGTAATTATTTTATTGAATGACACATTTTATATTTAAGTAATAGTTAGAGCACGCATAGTAATTTTCCTTTTTCCTTTTAGGTTACCACTATCTGCAGTATTCGACAAGCAGCACTAAACTACACACTATTGCACTATGTTGCCTTCTGAAATCGGTTCGTTTATTGTTTATTTCGGTTATGCGTTAGTTTCAACTTGCTCAAGTGCACTGTTCGTGGAATCTCTTTCACTTCGATCTTGACGTTTTGATTCTTTAAAATTTCTAACACTTTATGCGGTCCTATATATTGATTAGAAAATTTTTCTTTGCTAGGTTCCTTTATTGGATGTACTAGATCTCCTACTTTGAAATTTTGCAGGTTGATTCGTCTGTCGTAGTACTCTTTTGACTTTAACTTGGATATCATCGAATTTTCTCTTGCCATTTGCAGCACAGTGTCGATTTTATCAAACAGTTCTCTGAAATATTCTGCGTATGTTGGTTCCATGTCCTTTTCGATTATTACTTCACCAGTGGGTTCTCTCGCCAAGCGCCCAAGGTTTAATTCGTGCAGGGAGAATTTCGTTCCTTCGTGTAAATCTTGAATCGTTAGTACATATTCGTTTTCCTTGCAAGCTACTAAACTTTGCAATATTGGCTTTAAGATTACCATGTATCCAATTACTATTTTCTTCCTTTTCTCCATTTTAGTTCTTATTTTGCACCAAAGCGCAAGTTTACTATCACCGAGCCAATTATCCAATTGCTTGCCAATAGCATTCAAAGTACGAATTTTTGAAAATGCCATAGCTATATTAACCCAAAAATATTTTGGATATAGTATAGTGTGATACCATCTATATTTTCCAGGAGGAATCATAAGATCAGCACTCATGTTATCTACGTCAAATACTAAATGTAGTAACCAATGAAGTATTTTTAATCCAATTATGATCCAATGGCTAGTGTATTTATTCAAGTTTTTATATATATCTTCGACTGGTGATTCCATCTTTTCTTCCTTTTGATTTCTTTGAGCCCGTTGAACTTGCGTTTCTTCAGCTTGAAAATGTTTAGAATCCTTTTCCTTAGTTACCCTTTTTTCTTCTTTGTTTACTTTATTCACAACACGTTGATTTTTCTCTACCTTTTCAGGATGAGTAGTTTCACTGGAAGTGCTTATTATAATTAAATTATTATTTATTTGTATGGGAATTAATAATGGATTTAGGAATATTTTCGGTAGATTTAGAATTATTCTTTGAATTTTTATTACAAACCTTTTTGCTTATAGATTCTGTTTTGGATTTAGGGATAGCTATATTTTTATTTTGTGTAGTCTGAACTTCCTTGCAATTTAATGATTTGGCTTTGAGTTCTATAAAGTTACCTTCTGATGGTTTTATAGAAGTTTTTGAGTGAGATACACTTGCTATCTCTTTTCCTACTATGGTTGAGACATTCACGAAATTCGTGGAGCTTTGCTTTTGTATCTTTGCCAAGTCGAACGTGGAGAGGCACTTCGCAGTTCCCAACGGGTCCAATATCTCTGTAATGTTAGGCAGTGGATAAGCGTTGCCTATCATCTCGTCGTTCAATTTCCTAGTTTCTGCTTCATTTGAAAGTTCTTTGGCATTAGTATTGTTTATCTTCTTGGAGAACTTGGAAAATTTCTCACTCATGATCCTGTCTGTGGTGCCGTGCGTCCTCTTACTATTTAACGTGACATTATCCCTTATCACACCAACGGAATGGTGTTTGCATTGAAAAGTTGATTAGTTCAAATGATTAGCATCCCTCTTTTGATTTAGATCTCTATCGAGGTATTTACTTACGCATTTTTCTTCCCAGGTTATTGCTCTTGTTTCTTTCCTGACATCTTCTATTCCGGGGTTGTTTAGATGTTTCCGCGACGGCGGTACAAATTTCCAGTCCTGGCGGTTGTTTCCGATGTAGTTATTATTGTATGAGGGATGAGCGTTGTTTCGGTTATAATTATTCGGAGATGTCGGATGTTGGTATCGTATTCTATTGTTTGCTTGTTTTAATTCTCGTGTTGCTTTCACGGCTTGGCGGTACGCATCGTCCAAGGATTGGTATCCTGCTATCTTTACTCGTAAATACACCTCGTTTGGGAGCCCCCTAACGAAAGCCTCCCTCGTGTCTCGATCTATTCTATCTTGGAATACGGTGCCGTACTCGTATCTTTCCCCCTCCATTATCGCCAGTCTGAGATCTATGACGCGATCCATATAGTCTAGTATGTCTTCTCCCGGTTGTTGAAACACTGCTGCTAATTCGTCTTTATACTCGTTAACTGTTTTTCCTGGACCGAACATATTTCTTAATTTATTTTCGAAGTCACTCAACCTTCAACACTTCACTGTCTTCTACGTCGAGAAACGCGTATTCGCGAAGTTCATTCATCAATAATTTCACTAATTGAGGTTCTTGGTTTCTTGGGCTCGTTTGCATGCCCTTAAAAATTGAAATATCGACGGTCGATGGCCATCGAACACTGGCACTGTCTCGATCGCGTCTTTTAATTTAATCGGTTGCGAGTTAGTATATACTGGTCTTATTTCTCGCGGAATTATTGACGTTGATGCTGGTATTTCGGTTTTTTCCGATTCTCTACTTAGACGCACGTCTTCTTTTAATTTATCTAATCTTACCCTCATGTCGGTTAATACGCGTAAATTTTCATCCCATGCTTTTAATTTTTCTGACAACGCGTGTCCTCTTTCAATGAGTCTTGTGCGACAGCCATGTTTTTTGAATTTATATATATATACATTTTCTGTCAATACCACTGAAAATTTAATCCTCCGTGGAGCGCATCCCACCGCTGCCACCAAAAATTTTTTCTGTTACGTTTTCAATTTGATTTTTAATTTCGTTTTCATTTTGATTGTCGTTAAATTTAACTGAAAGGAAAGGAATGATAGTATTCGAAATATAAATTTAAGATTTCCGATCGGTACGATAGTTACTGCCACCAGAGATAGTCTAAGGACTATTTCGAAAAAAATTTTTTTGTCTTTATATTAAGAATGCTGGTGTATTATGGGTGCTGTTACGTCTGTCAACTGATCGAAATTACCCAAAACGTGTTTAATGATAACGTCAATGAAATTCCAGACCTGTGTCGCCCTTTCGGTGCGCACTTGCGTCTGAAGAACTCCTAATCGTTGCATCTAACCCATAAATAGAAATTAACTCAAAGTGTCGTGTTTTAGTAATGAGGTGGGTAGGTCGTGACAGGTACTGAAGGAACACCCGAATATGTTTAACAACCAAGATATTTATTCACGCTTATATTCGATGTGTACACTTGGTGTACGACGCGTGGTTACAATTATCGGTTCGTGATTCGCGGCTAATAGTTCGACTCTGGTCGACGTGCGGTGTCGGTTCAGACGATGATTGCTCACGATGCGTAGCGGGACTCTAGCCGATTATTAACTAACCTCCCTCACGATGATGCTGCAGAGGGAAACTCTCCTGGGGTGTGTCTCAGGATTACCAGATCATAGGATTCGTGGAGGAGTGCCTTGGTTCGGAAAGTGAGGAATGTGGGTGTTGCCGTTAATTGGTTAATTTCTGTTTGGTGGTTGGAGAAGGGTGCTGACCGCCCTTGAGAGAAAGTTGCTAGCGGGGAGCATCGTACGTGCGGAAAACAGACTTCCCGTATTTTCCGTGGTATGTGAAGGACAAAGACTATTTGTTCCTTTGGAGAATCTTAGCTAAACAAATCGTAAGATTTATGGCGGATCCTTGGGCTAGTTGAAAATATTCCGTGAGGATGTGCCGACATTGGCAATCATCTTATCCGAAGGATAGGATCTTTGTGTAGCGGACCACGGGACAGAAGCCATTGGAAATTTTACAGTAACAACGTCAATGAAATTCCAGACCTGCGTCGCCCATTCGGTGCGCACTTGCGCCTGAAGAACTCCAAGTCGTAGTCCTATTCTATTAGGCCGAGTGTTGTTCCGTAGAGATTGAATAAGATGACCAAGTAACTCATTTTCCTGTCAACAATTTATTCAATGTGTTCTTACACTCTAGTGTCCATTAGTATATATATGTATATATCTTTGTGGTTAAGTTGTTAATAGTATGTAACTGTTTCACTGTGTGTATATGTGTGGTTAATTAGCGAGTGACGGGGCGAATTATTTTTCCTTGGGTTAAGAGGTTTCTTTCGGTCTGGGTTAAATTAATGCAAGTGTCTGTACATTCGGGATAGGATGCCGCAGGTTGTAGTTCTGACAAGTATACATCACATAGGTAGCAGTGCATTGCTCTAATTCGCCCTGGAACCCCGCACAGGAAGTGAATTGGCTGAATCTCGTACAGGTCTTGACGATTTGAATCCAAAATGTTGTAGCAGTATTGGCAAAGGAAATAATTATTGAAGTGGTATGCAGGACGAATTAACTGGGCGCAACAATAGGGTAACAGTCGATTCCTTTGATTATCAGATTCAACGCCCATTCTGTGCAAACAAAAAAGTTTTTATTATCAGTGTGTCCTATTTATTGTTCTGTTTGTTTCTTACACTGTTGGTTTTATTTATTAACTTGGAAGTTCATAGGTAGCGTTAACTAGCGTTTAATGCGACTGGCAAATAAATTCCACTTTTCGGTTAACCTGCTTTGCGCAGGAATAATGGCACGGGAGAGGATTAAAGTTATTCGGTATATGTAATTGATATAGACACTTGAATTTATTCGATCTGGCTGGGTGATATTAGTATCGATATGTTATTGCTTACTCAGAGTTTACTGATTATAGTCATTACAGTGTCAATTATAAATATCGTCGCATACAAATATTGTATATGTAAATATAGTAAGTACTCGAACCTCTAATCGGATAAGTTTTACAAATGTTTTTGGTACGACAAGGTTTAGTTATTTCGATTTGATTAATGATGAAAGCTATTTTTACTCGTTCGGGCGATTAGTATAGTACGGGTTATAACAATCGCTATCGTATGATGTAGGTGATGGCGACCGGAGAGATCGGAGAGAGAGTGTCTCGCAATATTCGGGAATTGGTGAACTTGAGGGCGAAAAACTGGGTGTAGGACCTTCACTATTTAGTTCTAACTCCTCTCGGCACCTCTTTTCTTCCCTTTTAACTTCTGCAGCGATCAGTCATTTGTACCTGCGTTCAGCTCACCTCTTGCTGAGGCGACTTTTGTCTTTACGATTCCTTCTTGGTTTTATCATCTAATATGATCAAAATGAAGTTAATGTTTCTCTCTGTGTGAGGCCTGTGTGACTTTGCAAGCTTTGCCCAAAGATGAGCGATATTAGCTAACAGTGGGAAAGGAAAGCGAAGATCAGTAAGATCGAAAGCACCGTAACCGCAGGTTTAACACAGTGAATAATCGGTTAAATTTAATAATTCAATTTAGAAACAATTGTTCTTTCTTGACAACTTGTGGAGTCGTAAGAAAAAATGATTATTTTAATTGGCAACGATATTCTCTGTGGACAACTAGTGTGGCTTCGTAGGTCTCACCCAAAGATAAGCAATCTGTTAGCAGTGGGAAGAGAAACACGAAAACCATAGATGTTTTGTGCGTTCAAAAACACCGTAATCACTAGTTGATACGGCGAACGGTTATTGTGAATTCAAGATATTTCGAATAAAATCCACGTAAATCGTATATGTCTGATATTTTTATTTATTACGGATACCTTTGTTCAGATACTAAACCTTGTACGACTGCGAAGTTAAAAGAGAAGAGGATATACAAATTTAAATTTCTTACGTCGAATATATGCAAAGCCCTCGAATTATAACTTGATGATTAATCGAACTCTGACAATTGATTTTTGATTTCACAGACGAACTGGCAATGTGGACACTTTGATCCACCGAATAGTGATGAACACTCGGATTTTCAAAAACTAATCAACTTTCTAATACTCGACTTCGACGGACAGAGTGACGATGTGAACGTTTTGATTCTCGAATAGTAACTGACTATTCTATGTCACTACCCTTATTTATATTTTTAATAATTGTCACGTGACGGATCATCTTTACGGGAATCATAACGTTGCTACGTGATAAAGTATGAATATCGTAGTTGCTAGTCTAAGCTAGGTTTTCGTTTCTTGGTTATCTTGTCTACGCCGTATCTTAATTTCTCATATTACTAAGACACGCTGATTCTGCTGAAGTTTCGTCTTCTTGTTTATGATATTTCTTAATTTCTCATATTCCATTTGGTGTTAGGGACATGCAAGGTATGTGATAAAATGTAGATATTGTAGTTTCTCGTATTTTGCTGAGATTGCGTCTGCGATGCTTCCGGGCCCTTCCTTACTGATGTCAGCGGGAACGGTGGTGGGCGTCTAATGTTTCCGCCGAGTCTTTGTACGTGAAGCACGCGTTAATATGTGCTCTTCAACAAAGCGGGGTTTCTTTGCGTAATTTATAGAGAGTTTTAATCATTTGTTTATGGGAAATATTGTGAATTGTTTGTTTGTATTGTGTGACGGTTTCATTGGATATAAGGTATATAGTTTTACAATTTGAGGTTTCTTGTATTCGTAATGGCGTGTTATGAGTTTTAGTTATTATCTGTATACGGATTTCGATCAGTGGTTTTTATTATATGATCGCTAATTTCGGTATTGTAATTTATTGTGGTTTTTATGTTTTCTTTGGTGAATACGGGTTATATTAAGTCATCGACACGGAAGTATCTCCGGAAGTGAGGGAAATTGACGTTGCTGTTAATTGGTCAATTTCCATATTAGTGGTTAGAAGAGGATGCTAGCCGTCCCTGAGGGAAGGTTGCTAGCGGGAAGCGTCGTTCGTTGAAAAAATAGATCTTCCCTATCTTCCCGTAGTTGGGACAAAGACTGTTTGTCTGTTCACAGGACTTTAGATAACTAAATCTTAATATTTATAACGGCCCTCGGGCTAGCTGAACATGTATTGTGGAGATGCGTCGGCATCTGGTTTATTTAGTTATCATTATCACAAATCTTGAACAAATACAATCGGATCGAATGACGACAATTGTTTAATTACGCCTATGATAGAATCTAGATTACGGTGTTAAGGGATTTCCTCGAAGTTCCAAAGGGAAGGCTCCGATGTCCTTTCATCTCCGACATATACATATATATATTTTACAGTGTAATTTTCATACACAATTTTGTTTGTTAACGTATAGTTTCGTATACTTATTTCTTTATGTTTATTAGATTATTTGTTCTTCGGTTTAATAACATATATGTATATATTTGACAATGTAATTTTCATATAAAATTCTTTAAGTTTATCCAAATGTTAATTAGTTTTAATAATGTAATATCATACATTTTATTTCTTTTATGTTTGTTAAATTATATATATATCGGAGGTTCCTGGAGCACTCCTGTCATACGCGTAGGATGATCATCGTGGAGTTTTAGTCGGTAGGAGTCCGACACTACTCTGCTGTTACGCGATTATTAGAACAGCGGAGTGTCCATGAGGATTTCTCCACATACAAAAAAAAAAGATTATATATATGTCGAGTCAGAGTCCGAGTCTGGGCCCGAGTCGTCCTCGTGGCGGGGGCTTGGGATAGGTAATGATTCTTCACTGAAGCTATCCATTTTCTTACACCACTGAAGTGACTTTTATTGACACACACAAAGATGTTACAAAGTTGACGCAAACTCACAATGATCACACACTCGCGACACTAGTGACAATGCTCTTAGGTTCGCTAACGAATCCGCGGACAACGGGATGGTAGTCGTACGTACTCGCAGAATCTAAGTCGGATTCTTTGTTAATATTCACTGACCGTAAGGCGTTAATCGATGTCGATGAGATCGCAAGAGAGAATGACTTTTCGTCCCGGCGATACCTCAGAGGAAAACTATGATGGGGAGTGTCTAAGGATACGAGATCATCGGATTCGTCGGGGATAGGCTACGTTCGGAAAGTAAGGGAAATTGACGTTGCTGCTAATTGGTCAATCTCCATATCGGTAGTTAGAAAAGGATGCTATCCGCCCTCGAGGTAAAGTTGCTAGTGAGAGACTTTTACGCTCTTGTAATATGTGTATATATCTGTAATATGTAATATGTGTATATGTAATATGTGTATATGTATATATCTTGTAATATGTGTAATATGTGTATATATATCAAGTGTACCCATTTGTAATATCGGAATATATTAAAGGTGTAATTTTGTCCGATTAATTATAATTTATTAATGATGGATTGAAAATACAGATATTAGTTAGACAGAGAAACGATGTTTGATTAACAGGAAAACCAAATGCAACGCTCGTATTTACAACAAATAACTTGACAACTATTTGGTAACTCTCTCTCTCTTTCTCTCTCTCTCTCTCTCTCACTAGGAACTCTAACACTCGACAACACTCGCAACTCAATTCTAACGGCTCTATGCTTCGACGTCTCGATCAACTCTGATCTTCGCCAATACACTCCTGCTCGGGCGTGCTCGCTCTTGCTCTCGTCCTCTCACACACACACACACATACTTTTCGGCTTACATACTCTGGCCTCTCGATTGCCACTCCTTGAAATATGAAACCGTACTTCTGTTTTGACGCTGCTTATCTTTTCTCGCGTCACTGTTACTAGGCGCTCTTGGATGTAAACAAACCACAAAAAGACGGCGTACACGGTGTTTTCTAATTTTAGCCGATCTCCAATCAAAGCTATTCTACGATATTACAATCGGCCTTTCCTGACAATCACATCTGCCCTCAGATGTGCTCATCATCGCCGCTCGCACTTACATCACTATCGTCAGCATTCCACCATTCCATGTGATCGGCTGCCGTGGAAGTTGTACGTGGCCCTTCGTGCTCCCCTCTCGCTGCACTATGTATCGGTCATTTCGCAGGACTTTTATCACCCGATACGGTCCAAGAAATTTCGGATGCAGCTTTAGCCCGGGACCCCTCTGCATCCTTTTATGTATATATCTCTCAGACTCTCCTTGAAACTTACCGTGGTCTTCAGATCTTACTTTATATGATTGATAACTTTTATCACGACTTTTATCGCAAATATGATGCTTATACTTTTCGTTAGATTTACTTCTATGCTTGTCATTTTGAGATCTATCATTTTCATTTCTGCTACGACATCGTTCTTGAGATCTGTCGCTTCGATGTTCGTTTCGATCTCGATTTTTGTGTCGTTTTGGGTCTTTTGTTTTATGCTTTGAGGATAACGAAGAACTGACATCTCTTACACTTTTATAATCTTTATTATCTTCGCGTCTTGAGTTTCTTGACTCGACAGAATGTTTTGTGTATTTAGTAGAATATTTGAGGTCTTTATTATCAATGTTTAATTCTTTTGAAAATCTATGTTCTCTATTACAATCATGTTTAGATTTGTCTTTTTTGTCTTTGTATTCTATATCACTATAGCAAAATTCTTGTTCTGACTTTCCTGATTTTACATCTACTTGCACATTATTTTTACGGGTGGCTTCAAAACGAAATCGTCGTCCTTCGTCACTGTCCTGACTATGTTGCATGTCCTTAACGTGTGACAAATCTATCTCACTCGCCTGTGTCTCTACATCTATCTTGAGGACTTCCGGACACTCATCGGGATTTTCGTCCTTTATTCTACTAATAAAAGATTCTCCCCCTTTTATACTTATTTCAACAGTGTCCAAAAAGTCTGCGCCAATAATAAGCGAATGTTGCATCACTATGTCTGGAACTACGTGTATGGTTATACAGTACGACTCATTGTCTATAATAATGTTCGTCGAAAATTTCCCGAGCGTAAAATCGTAACGATTTAACGAGTCGTTCGTTGAAAAATAGGTCTCCTCTATCTTCTCGTAGTTGGGACAAATATTGTTTGTTTGAAGGACTTTAGTTAGCTGAATCTTAAGATTTATAACGGGCCCTCAGGCTAGCTGAACATGTACTGCGGAGACGCATCGACATCTGGCAATCATCTTACTCGAAGAATAGGGTCTGCGTGTGGCGAGCTACGGGACAGAGACCGTTGGAATGTTTACTGTCGAGTGTTACAACTATTTCCTTTTTAAAGAGTGCTATAGAATTATTGCTATATTATTATGTAATAATTATAGAGCTATATATCCATGCCTTTGTTAGACAAAGCGTTCATCCCGTGACCGCGGCTACGTTCGGCGACTGACTGTCGCCTCGAGCCCAAGTTTATTATCACAAATCGCAAACAAGTACAATGATAGCAAATCGCTTAATTACAACTGTAAACTTTAATTACAATTTTACGGATTTTCCGAAGTTCCAGAGGGAAGGTCTCCGGTGTCCTCTCATCTCCGACATATAGTATCGAGTCCCGGTTTATTAATTGATCCATGTTTCTAATGTTCCGTTAAATTTTCTTGCTATTACGTCGCGTACAGTCGTTCTTTGTTCCTGATTGATTTTGAAATTTCACTCGCCGATAGCTGTGCACGCCTGTTTCATCCTCGAAACAAGCCCAATCGTGCGCAAAATGCAATCATTTGAATAGTTTTCCTGTGAAACGCTGTTATTTCGTTCCTGTTGGAGATATTTCGACGTTTAAACGCTACTTTTACTCCATTTTACTCGCCGAATGCTATGCATGCCTGTGTTACTTTTTCAATGTACTGCTGTTTATTTAATTGAAAGGAATGATAATATTTGAAGTATAAATTTGAAATTCCCGATTGATACGGTAGTTGCTGCCACCAGAAATAGTCTAAGGACTATTTCAAAATAATTTTTTCTTTTCTTTTTATATATATTAAGGTGCTGATATATTATGAGTGCTGTTGCAACTGGCGACTAATAGGAGTTAACGAAATTGGCTTGCCATAAGCGCAGCGCAATCTCGAGTTAATCCAAAGCGTCGTGCCCTCAGTAACAACTTGAATGAAATCCCAAACTCGTATCGCCCATTCGGTGCGCACTCCCGTCTGAAGGATTCCAAATCGTTGTACCTTACGACTGATAGGAGGTAACCCAAAGCGTCGTGCTCTTTTATTCAATAACTCATATGTTAGTGGGTAGCGTTAACTAGCGTTTAATGCGACTGGCAAATAAATTCCACGTTTCGGGTAACCTACTATGTGCAGGAGTACTGGGAGAGGATTAAAGTTGTTCGGAATAAATAATTGGTATTGACATACGGATTTATTCGGCCCGGCTGGGTTATGTTGGTATCGATTTGTTATGATTTATTCAGATTTTACTCGATTATAATTGTTACAGTGTCAATTATAAATGTTATAACATATAAATATGTATATGTAAATATAGCTAGCACTCAAACCTCTATTCGGATTGATCTTATAAGTGTTTTCAGTGTGACAAGGTCCGTTTAATTCGATTTTATTATTGACAGAATCTATCTCGTCCGGGTGATTAATATAGTAAGGGTTATAGCAATCACTTTCGTATGAGGTAGGTGATGGCATTCGAGACCGAGGAGAGCGCGTCTCGTAGTGGGTCGCACTCCAATGTTTGGGTATCGGTGAACTCGAGGGCGAGAAACTAGGTTCAGGACCTTCGCTATTTAATCCTAACTCTTCTTGATGCCTTTTCTTTTCTCTTTTAATTTCGGCAGCGATCAGTCGTTTATACCAACGTTCGGCTCGCTTTTTGCTGAGGTGACTCTTATCTTTACGATTCCTTCTTGCTTTTGACATTTAATACCATCAAAATGAAATTAATGTTCCTCTCTGTGTGAGACCTGTGTAACTTCGCAAGCCTTACCCAAAGATGAGCAATATCTTTTTTATATTTTACGTGGAGGAAATCCGCACGGACGCCAGGCCGCTTCTGGGGAAAGCGGCGTGGTAGTGTCGGATTCCAACCGACTAAAACCTCCACGATAACCGTCCCGGCTGCGATCGAGAGAGGCCCGGGAACCGCTGTGAGCGTCGCAACGGGGCCTCCCCCGCGCGCCTAATACCACCGCTGATGGAGCGGTGTGTGACCATTGTCATGTAACGTCAATCCACATCAGAGACCAGGTCGCTGTCACGACCGGCTCACTTTAAAATCGGAGATAAAGATGTGGCATGTATAAACAATGTATATCGCCGAAGTGCCTAATGAGCCATCAATATCCCAACGATCCTTCCGCCGAATATTCGAGGAGAAGGCGTGCGTGGCGGCGATCGCGGATGCCTAACAAACTCAAGGATAGTGGGGATATTGAGGGGTGACAAAAGACAAATAACCGAATCCGATCGGATGTCGCGTTGTAAGTCTCAGTCTTGGAAAGTCACGCTTAGAGCTCGGAAGAAATATTGTGAATTGTGTTAGAAGAAAAATAAAGTTTTCTTTCTATTTTTTGTTGTTGTTGATCTCTTGTGTTATTTTAACGTGACAGTCACACCGCGCCTCGTCGCCGGAGCCGCCGTGCCAGGCAGTCCGGTTCCCCTACCGGACCGGAGCCGCCAAGCGTCGAAGCCCAAACCCCAGGGGGGGGGGGGCAGCGCGCTTCGCCAACGCCACACGGAGTCCTAGGCGATCACCCATCCAAGTACTATCCGTGCCCGGCGCTGCTTAACTTTCGTGATCTGACGGGAACGAGTGCACTTTTTTTGCGATTTAAAGTTGTTTATTGAGCCCAAGAATACAGTTTTAGATACATATTGACAATAAACGGTGAATTTTTGTAATGATATGTTAGGCAAAGGTACTGATACGCGGCGGTACGACGTAGCCATGCTGTATTATGTGTCGACGCTTTACATTTTTCGTTGTATAATACAATTTTTGGGTTTAAGCTGCTGGAGAGCGGAGCTTTTTTATGTATTTTTTTTATTTTTTTCTGTCCTGAAAACTTGGTCGCAAAACAGGACGCTTCGGTAGTCTGCTTTTTGGGTGCTGTGTAACTTTGGGGAGGAGTGGGATGAGAGGAGGGAGCGGAGGAGGGGGATGTCAAATAGGTTTATTTACAAATATTTACAGTATTTACAGTTTACACCTGTGTTATGCGGTGTCAGAATTGAGTTCTGTCGGTTTAATGTTCTCTGTTCTTATTTTATTATGGGTTCTGTATCCACCAGTATTTTTTTGTGTTTTTTCTGTGTTTGTCTTTGGTGTCTTTCCGGGGGAGGGCCATGTTGTATCTCCATCTGGTGTCTGCGGTCTGTTCGTTTATGTTTTCTTCGTAGAGTATGGTTTTGATCCCTATTTTTCTTTTTATGTGATAAATTATTGGAATATTGTTTTGGTCCTGGAGGTAGTTCTTTTCGTCTATGTATAGGAAAGCTTCTGGGGGGATGTGGCCTGTTGTCAGAGTGTTTTTGTAATATGCGTTGTTAGGAAATAGGCAACTGAAGATTAAGCTGTTTTCTTTTATTTTTGCCGCTTGCGCGAAGTGGTTTCTTATTAGCTTTAGGATGTGACAGTCTATGCGGTGAATGTTGGCTAGGTCGTATATTGTTTTGTTTTTTACATATTTTTTGAATCCGCTGTGTTCGGATCTGTAAGTACTCAAGCAAGCCCTGATGCATTTTCTTTCGAATATGCGGATTTTTTCCATCTGGGAGGCTGATATGTTGTACCAGATTGGGCAGCCGTAGGTAATGATCGGTCTGATTAGTGCTTGGTAGCATATTTTTACTTTGCTGTTGAGATGTTTGGAGTAGAATAGTTTTTTTATTTCTCAGAATGCTTTATTGGCCTTAGCAAGTTGAGTTTCGGTGTGCTGCTTGTAGTTTAATTTGTAGTCTATGTTTACTCCTAGGTATTTTACGCAGTTTCTGTGTGGTATGAGTGCCCCATTGTTTGCCTTTTCTCTTAGTTGGAATTTTCTGCAGTGTTCTCTTTCTGTTGGGCCGATTTCACATGACTTGGGTCTGAACATTTAGTTTCCATGCGTGGTAATAGTCGTTTATTTTTTCGAAAAGTTCTTGCAGTTCAGTTTTTATTGTCTTAGTTTTGCGGCCTGTTACGTAGATGATTAGGTCATCTGCGAAGGCTATGGAGCGTTTGTGGGTGGATGTATTGAGATTAAAGAGATTTAGTAAGTCACTGTTGTAAATACTGAAAAGTAGCGGGGAATTTACTGTACCTTGTTGCAGACCATTTGTTATGGAGAATTCTTTGCTTGATGTGTTTGAACCTTCGGTCATTACGAATGTTCTGCTTGTGATCACGTCCCAGACTATTTTAATTAGGTGTTTGGGAAAGTTTTTCTTGATCAATTTGTATATGAGACCTGGGATCCAGACTGTGTCGAAAGCTTTTTCGAGGTCTATTAAGCAGGCGGCTACTCGTTGTTTTGCGTTTAGGGCTCAGCAGATGTCCGACGTAAGTTTGTTTATTGCGTGAATTGTGGAGTGTTTGTGCCGGAAGCCAAATTGATTTTCTGGGATTATGTCATTTTTTGTGCAGAAGGAGGTTAGGGGGTTGTTTATGATTATTTCAAATACTTTGATTATGTTGGGGAGGAGACTTATGGGTCGTAGGTTTGCGAGCGATGAGCCGTCTTTATCTTTTTTTGTAATAGCTATCAATTTGGCTTTTTTCCATTTTCTGGGGAAATATGTGTTGTTTAGTGCATTGTTGAAGAGTACTATGTAGTACCATTTTATTTTGTTCGGTAAGCGCGTTCGGACGACGGCAGCGCAGTGGTTAGTGTCTTAGACTCAGCGCGGCCAGGGCGTTGGCCAAAGATGAGCAATATCTGCTAACAGTGGGAGGAGGAGTGCGAAAATCCGCGAGTGTCTTCAATGATTTGAAAGCACCGTAGTCACAGGTTAACACAGAGAATAATCGTTTTGTTTTAATAGTTCGAAATTTAGAAATAATTGTTTTATCCTTAACAACCGTAAATTGTGAAATCGTAAGCAAGGACGGATATGTCACTCGGTTGTCACGTAAACTTGAGGGTTTGGTGATAAAATAAAAATAGCTGAGTCGTAACACAACTATTAATTTGGTTTTAATTAAACTTTACTACAAATTCAACAATCAAACTGGAATACACACTGAATTAACATAAATCACAATACCCTCCAACCACGTTATGTAAAACTTAGTTACACCGATACGTCAAGTACGTGACTGTTATAAGGGTAGAGACAGGTAAAAATATGTTTAGGAGAGGGTAAGGATGGGCTTCAAACATATAAAGAGCTTACGGCGGCGAAGGATGTCCTTAAAGAAAGCTCGGGCATTCGTAAACCAAGAGCGGTGGACATCCTTATAGTAATGAGGGCGGGCTGCGAGGTGAAAGTCGCTGCCAATATGATAAATGAGATTATTGGCGATAAGGTGCGGGCGACGCCCTTACAGGACAAGGTGTCGGTGGAGATAAAGGAAGTGGATCCGCTGGTGAGTAAGGAGGAGCTTGTGGAATCCTTGAAGGAAGAGCTTAAAATCATAGAGACCGGGGACCTGGAAGTCAAGGCGATGAGAAGGGCGCCATGGGGCACGCAATCAGCGATCGTTGTTCTGCCAAAAGCGTACATCGATAAAGGCGGCGACAATATTAAGATTAGGACGGGCCTAACAATAGCCACAGTCAGGGTGTTGTCCAATGTGACAAAGTGCTATAGATGTCACATGTTCGGGCAAACAAGTGTAAGGCTGTGAGCCCGGGAAAGGAGGTCTGTAGGAAGTGTGGAGGAAGGGGCCACACGATAGCAGCGTGCCCAAATTTACCGTGCTGCACGATATGTAGCAAGGAGACGGGTGTTAGGTTTGACCATGTGACGGGGTCCCTGGCGTGCCCCAGTTACAGGAGAATGTTACGACAGGGAAGACAAGGGAGGGGATGAAAATCCTCCAGATTAACCTAAACAAATGTAGGATGGCGCAGGATCTAATGTGCCAGAGTGCGATCGAGGCTAGACCGGATGTGGTAATAATATCCGAGCCGTACAGGCAGCTACACCTTACTAGCATAACGATACTAAGGGTAATGCGTCAATTTGGGCCACGCAATTCAATGGTCGTGCACCGAATGAAACGCTTCTCTACAGGAAGGATGGACTAGTGGGTATTGGTGTAGGTGATATCCTCTGTTTCAGTGGTTATTGCTCCCCTAATATCAAGATTGAGGAATACAGGACGGTCATAAACAAGCTTGCATCGGTGATAAGGAAGGGTGTAAGTAGAAGCAAGAAAGTGATTGTGGCTGGCGACTTCAACGCTAAGTCCACTTGCTGGAAAGGTCAAACCACGGACAAGCGAGGAAGAATTTTAATGGAAACCCTGTGCAGTTACGGCGTGTGCCCTATAAGGCTGGACGATAAATACACGTTTTATCGGAACAGAAGGACGAGTTGCCCTGACATAATCAGTGCAACAAACATGGTTAACGATCTCCACGTAAGGAGCAAGGTGTTAAATGCTTTCACAGCATCGGACCACCTATACATATTTCATACGTTTAGAACGAGGACCGTAAGTGATCGAACTAAATTTTTTAAATATGTGACGGGGGGTCTTGCACCCGACATATTTTTGGCTAAATTTGACGAGATCAATAACGTACAGAATCTTAATACGACGGACGTCGCGGACAAGGCGGAACTGCTGCAGAAATGTATGGTGGAAACTTGTAACAAGATGCTGAAGAAGGTGAGCTGCACGACAAACAAGAAGTACGGCAATCACTGGTGGAATGAGACGATCGCAGAACTAAGAACCCAGGCTCACAGTGCCTGAGGAAAATAACTAGAGTAAGGAGGAAGGAGGGCAGTGGGATCGAAGACCTTATTAGTAACTACAAGGGGCTAAGAAGGCAGCTGAAGAAAGAAAGAGCTGAGAGTAAAAAGAGAGCCTGGGCCGAATTCTGTGAGATACTAGAAAGGGACCCGTGGGGAAAGCCGTATCGCACGATTATGAACAGATGTGGCAAGAAAGGGCTTCCAAATGACATACCTGTTAACAAGGTGAAAGAAATTTTAAAAGGCTTGTTCATCATAGGACGCAGACCGGAGCTAAGAGAGGTCGAAGAGCATGACAGGGAGGATATCACCTATAACACGAAGCTTGAGGAGGAGGATGTTAAAAAAATCATTGGTAGAATAAATGGAAAAAAGGCGGTGGGAATAGATGGGGTCTGTTAAGCTGCTAGTATACAACCGAACAGCGCTTATCACTAAGGTGATTAACAGTATTACAGACTCTGATAGGATCCCGGGATGCTGAAAAACAGCGAGAGTCATATTGCTCAGTAAACCGGGTAGGGACCCTAAGCTGCCTAATGCTTACCGCCCAATGAGTGTACTTCCGGCCTTGAGCAAAGTGTGGGAGAAGTGTCTTATGTTGATTATCGAAAGATGTATGGGAATGGACCCATTTCATAGGGGGCAATATGGGTTCAGGAGAAGAAGGAGTACGGTGGACGCGATTACACAGGTGATTAAATTCGCGGACACCTGCAAGAAGAATAGGATGATATGCTTGATGATTACGTTGGACATCAGGAATGCATTCAACACCCTTAGTTGACGAACTGACCAGGAGGAAGCTGCCTTGCAAGATCATTAGACTGGTAACAAATTACCTGACGGATAGGAGGATAATCGTCAGCAACCAGTTTGGTACGGTGGAGTATCTGGTTGCGGCTGGGGTACCGCAAGGATCTGTGCTGGGGCCTTTCCTATGGAACATAGTCTACGATCGGTTATTGGAAAGGCTAGATAGCAGGGTAATGTTTAAGGTGGTCACGTTTGCAGATGACCTGGCAATCGCATGCGCTGTGAATAAAAACGAAGGAGTTAGCGGAATAGTAAGGGAGGTCATGAGAACAGTGTGCGATTGGTGTGCAAGAGTGGGTTTGACGCTGGCTAAGGAGAAGACGGAAGTGATCCTCATTACGGGCATGAGGGTGCCCAAAGTTATAGGCTTGAATGTGGACGGCGTGGCTATCAACACGGTAGAGGCCACGAAATATTTTGGCGTTATGATAGACACGAATAGGAAATTTGACAAGCACATTGCCTCGGTGTGCGATAAAGCGGGCATCAAGATAGGAGCATTACGAGGAATCCTACCGAATATTATGGGCCCGCCTGGTTTGGCAAGAAGGTTATACTACAGCGTGTGGGAATCCATAATAACATACGGTGCGCCTGTGTGGGCTGATGCGATGAAGTATGGGAAAAACAAGAAGATCATAAAAAGGGCGCAACGAATTGCCCTGTGCATCACATCCACGGCCTACCGCACCGTATCCCACGCGGCGCTTTGTGTATTGACCTGGAACTTACCGATTTACATGAAAGTGCGAATGTTGAAGGGGATATACGAGAGAAAGAAGATCCATGAGACCTTAACTGTTGGAGAGGAGGTGATTGAGAGGCAGGCGGAAAAGAAGGAAGATCTGGAAGAAGTAAAGAAGAAGGCCTCAACGGAGTGGCAAGCGGAATGGAGCATGTATAATAGAGATAATGTGACCAGGAGATTAATAAGCAATGCGACCATATTCCCCAGGAATAGAAGTGACATCGATCACTTCACGATGCAAATGCTCACGGGACACGGCATTTTCAACAGCTACCGTAAGAGGATCGGTAAGGAGGTCGACACGAAGTGTTGGGACTGTGGATACCCGAATGATGACGCCGAGCATGTCTTATTCGCGTGCCCTAGGTTGATCGACAGAAGAACCGAGCTAGAGAACTTCCTGGGAGTCAGGATATGTGTGGACAACCTGGTGGACACTGTAGTCACCAGGGATGAATACTAGAGGAAGTTCAGTGAGTTTTGCAAGGGCATAATAAGATATAGAAGGGATATGGGGAAGGCGATGGAGTCCGCGAATAGGAGGGGCGGCACCAGTACGCGACGATAATATGCGGCGACACGGTTGAGGACAACCCTGATGAATGCTGATCGGCTCTGCTGGGGTTGTCTGTGTCTCACAAATCAGAGGGAAGAGGAGGGGTTTTTAGTGGGTATGACGATGTCACCTGGAGTCCCACATAACCTAGTGACGCGGGTCGCTGGGTATGCGTAAATGCATTTTCCCCTCCTCGCGCGCAAAAAAAAGGTAAAAATATGTTGACTATTCTAAGGATACAGAATAAGTGAAGTTTTACTGACGATAATGTGTCTGAGGAAAACTAGGAGTGGGTGTGTCTAAGGACACGGGACTATCGGATTTGTTGATGATAATTTTGTTTAAAGAAGTGAGGACAGTAGACACCGTCCCCGATTGGATAATAAGACGGTTGGTGGACCAGGAAGGGTTTTAGCCGCCCTCGTGAAAAAGTTGCTAACGGAACATGTCAGACGTGATACAGTACATATCAGTACGCGCCAAGGATGTGCAGACATCTAGGCGCCATCCTGCCCGCGGTGTGTGACCTGGTCTCTGATGTGAATTGACGTTACACGGTCGATGGTGTAATCAGCACAACGTTTCAGCTACGTCAGATCACTAGTTATCCGCAAAATCCGCGTTCATCGTGTGCTTTATATTCTTGTTCGTTGATAACTGCCAACGGATACTTTTATTCCGATTTCAACATCGTACAACTGCGAAGTTATCAGAGAAGAGAATATACGAACTTCAAAATTTTCACCTTAAATGTATGCGGAGTCAATAGTGTTCTATTATACAATTCGGCGGTTAATCGAACTTTGGCACTTATTGCGCTTGGACAGTCTTCGTAGTTAACACTTACAAGTTTCGTTTGAAACAATTATTCGAGAGACAACTGGCAGAGTGACAGTGTGAACGCTTCAATTGACAAAATGGTAACTGACAGTTAATACTTATAAAATTTTTACGAACTTGATTTTGATTCGACAGATGAACTGGCAGGATGACGGTATGAACATTTCGATTTGGCAAATGGTAACTAACTATTATTACTTCTAAATTTTTGCTAACTTGGCTTCGACTGACAGAATGACAGTGTGAACACTTTGATTTTCAAATGGTAACTCTAGTTAATACTTGTAAATTTTTCTAACTTGATTTCGATTGAGACAAACTAACAGATAGGAGGTGTAGACACGTCTATTGAAAATTGGTAACTGCCTGTCCTATGTCACTACGCTTATTTATATCTTGAATAATTGTCACGTGACAGTTCGTTCCCATGGGAATCATAACGTTACTACGTGACAGAATGTGAATATCGTAATTGCTAGTCTAAGTTGAGGTAACAGTAAGTTTTAATTTGTTGTTTTATGGGAAATGACGTGAAGTGGTTGTCTGTAACGCGTGGTTTTGATGGTTTTGTTCGGTGTTTGATTCAGTTATAAAGGTGTATAGCTTTACATTTTGAGGTTCGTAATGGCAATGTTATGCGTTTTGATTATTTGTTATTTGTTCACATTATTTAAATTTCGATCGGTATTTTATATGATCGCTACTTTCGATATTTTAGTTTATTGGTAATTTACGGTTTCTCTGAGAATGCGGGCGTTAATAGTAAATTTTAATTTGTTGTGCGTGGTTTTGACGGTTTTGTTCGGTGTTTAATTTAATTATAAAGGTGTATAGTTTTACATTTTGAGGTTATCTTGTCTTCGTTTCTTTATGGCATGTTACGAGTTTTGATTATTCGTTATCTGTTCACATCGTACGGATTTCGATCAGTATTTTATATGATTGTTATCTTCGCTTTTTTAGTTTATTGGTGTTTTACGTTTTCTTATGGACATGGAGATATTCGCGCCTGTGCGAGCTGTACAAGTATGTGTTATTTTAATTAATTTTAACTTCGTCCTGTTTCGTATGTTGTTTCATGCGTTTGTCTTCGCAAACATGTGTGTATTGTTTTAGTGCCAGAAGAAGAAGGAGAAAAAGAAGGGGAAGAGGAAGTCACGCAAAAGGTACGTGAATGGTTCGCGAAGACGTGGTCGGTGTGGCGGTGTGGAACGCCGTGGAACGAAGGTTGAAGATGTTAGAGAACCTGCTTTCCACCCAGGTTGACACCGCGGTTCCATCATTGGCATCGTGTCCTGATGATTCTTCGGTCATTGACTTGGCCCTGTCCGACGAGGATACCGTCGAGTTTTCGCCGAGTCTTCCTTCCTTCGAGGTCCTTGATACAGATGATTGTGCGAAGGTTCGCTTTCCTAATGATGTTTCTACCGAAGTCCTGGATGCTCACCTGCGTCATCACCTTTCTGATCAGGGGGGAATTTCCCCTATTGTGCGTTCCTGGTGTATAGACAAATTTTGCGAAATATATCCTGACGCTCCATGTGCTGACTTTAATTTTATTTAGCAATAGTATTTTGTTTATCTATTTGTATGTCGGATGCGATGTTATTGGAAGAGAGCTTCGTCCTGGAAAACAATCTTTTGGCTTGCCCCGCTAGATTTTGACATTCCTGTTGTAAGCCTGGCTGGTTGTGAAACGGCCTTTTTTCCTGCAGGCTAATCGATTGTCGAGAATTCGAAGCTGATCCTTGGGTCTTACAAAAGAATTGTTTTTTAATAGACTTGACTACTTTATCCATCGCTTTGTCTTCTATGGTTATTTTAGGCAACTTTTTTTCAAATAAAAAATCCTTTGCTTTTGTGTCTTCAAATATTGTTTTTGTTTCCTTAGCTACTCTTGCTACGGTGAAAGCTTTTCTTGACTTTCAAATGCATAATTACTGGGATGAGCTTGTGTGCATAATGCAATTTTCCATCAAACTTTATTGATACTATCTGATTCTTCAATCAATGTTGGCATAGCTTGCTAACATTGCACTTGCCAATTTTTGTGTCTTGGCCATGTGACTATCTCCCGATTTTGAATGTTTGGGTAATTTTAAAAGAATTTCCGGATTTAGTTTAGGTATTACTAGATCAATCGATTTATATTTTTCTAATAGGCTACCTCTGCGAACCGGAATTTCCACTTGAATACACGTATGAATATAGAACTGTAGCTTTATTCGTAAAGTATTAGATGCTAAGGGACCATGCCCGAAAAGTTTTCAAGTTCCTTATTATGTATTATTTATTTTCTTTAGCCATTTGCAAATTCTTTTGGTCATTAATCTTTTGTTTAAATTCATTGACTGATTTTCGGAAATTCTCTGTATTACCTACGTATGCGGAAAAAATTAAAAGTATTGTGACCATCCTTGGCAAAAATCGTCAGAACATTTATTTTTGCGAGTACGATCTGTGAGTTTGCGTGTTTACCGGCTGTAATAAGGTACGAAGAACCGCTGGTTTCTGTTTCACGTCGTGCGAAAGTAATTGTTTCCAGAGATACGCTAATCCATTATTAAATTTTTCGCTTTTTTGTTTTGTTGTCTAAACAAGTCGTGCGAACGTGTGTAACTTCGACCAATCGCGGGGAGACGTAGTCGCGAGGAGAGACGTCAACGGGAGTCGTAAATTCCCGTTACGATTATAACAATCGACACCGCGAATTGATCCATCCCCTGATTTCCGTTGAGATCATAGGGGCGATTAAGTTTGTATAACACTGTGATTCACAGAATTATAAATTATATATTTCCAACACTTAGATTACACTGTTGAGCATAGATAAATAGATAATCACTTATCGCACGAAGATAAGATAGATATGTACGTTAGAGCAGGGCTCTTATAATTGGATTTAGTGTGTTATTGGACGTAGCACTATAATATTTTTAGTAGAGGAGATGTATGCTCGACAATACCGAGAACCAACTCTCGCGTTATGCTTAGACTGCCACGATAGGCGTTAGCGTTAGACTTCGTGCTTGACTTTTTCAACGATGTAGAAGAAGTGAAGTTGAGTGACGATGCTGTGTCGGAGGAAAGCTAGTGATGGGTGTGTCTAGCGCACGAGACCATCGGATTTGATTATGCCATTTTAGGTCAGGAAGTGAGGGCAGTATACTTTGCTTCGGATTGGATAAACGAAGGTTGGTGGACTAGGAAGGGTCTTAACCGCCCTCGATAGAAAGTTGCTAGTGGGAAGCATCGTACGCGAGAAAAACTAACTTTCCCGTGTCAAGCCGAGTAAACAATAGTCTTTAGAAACTGATTTAGAAAAAGACATTTGTTGGGTCTGAAGGACCTTAGCAGGCAAGTTACTCGGGTTTATGACGGGTGCTTAAGGCTATTGAGGGTACGCCGTACGGAAGAGCGGACATCTGGTGTCCGTCTGGCCCGCAGTGTGTGACCTGGGCCAGGTAGAGAGTCGCCTGGCGTAACAACGTGTATAACTTTTATGCCTTTAAATATCTGTTGAACATTAATTGAAAGACGCAAAGGAAAGATTTTCCTAGTCATGCGAGCAGGATATTTGTAACAACCTATGTTTGATTATTTAAAAAATATAGAATTGAAATAAAACAATATACTTTCTTCTCCCTTTGCTTCAGAGGGGCTTCCATTTCTGCTGGTTGTTCTAATACCATCTATTCTTTGTGAATTCTTTCCACCACCACTCAACTCGTTAGAACCTCCTTAATGCTTACTGACTAAATCCTACACAGTATCTCTAGGCATTTTCATCTTCTTGCTTAGGTTATCGAATAATTCTTCACTATCCTTCTTACGCTTATTCCTGATAAGAAATTAGCTTAAAGTTTGAAAAAATGTTCTACTATCTGAAAATCATGTGTGCGTTTTAACGCACTAGGAAAGAATATAAGGATAAAGCGGATCGATAAGTGAAGACATGATTCTCGGTTATTTTCTTTTTTCTCCATTACTTTGCACATAGTGACCACTGTCCGCCATCGAAGGAAATAGTACGTTTGTAATTGTTCGACCGTTCGCGGAGAGGTGCAAATGCGAAGAAGTGCGCCAACGAGAGTCGTAAATTCCTTTTACGATTTGGTAATTGATGCCACGAATTAGTCGATCCCCTATTTTGGTTAAGATAATAGAGGTGGTTGAACTGATAATAACATTTGGTTAACAAATTAAAATATGCTCTTTATTCCAACAACTTGTCTTGTAGAACATAAGTTTTTGAGATAATATTGGGTTGGCAACTAAATAATTGCGAATGTTGTCATTAGGTGGTAATGACTGAATGGTGACAGTGTTACGTCTCGTGACATAAACCGTACGCCATTCCTCGTTGACTGATCGCCAAATATCCACCTACCCTTACTCAGACCTTCAATAAACCTTAGTATTTTAACAATCAAGACTCTCAAGTCCAGTAAGTGTCTTTGGTCTATAACTGATCCTTAAAACATTCCGTAGGCTTATTGTTCGTTCTTAAAAATTACGAAGAAAGCGGGGGTTTCCCATGAGCAATGCCACCAACGATCCACGTTTAGCAGGAGACCTCCTCCACCTATTTTTATCTACCAACGTTTTTTCTAACCAATTGGCATCGCTGATCGTTACCCGCACTCTTTCTAACGAATCCGCTTTCTTCGTACTCTAGACACACCCATAACGAGCTTTCCTCCGTAATAACGCGGCAGCCGAAAGTTAGTTGCCAAGTAGCTAAATCGCTGAACACATCTCTCTGTTCATATCTTACTTGCGATTTATGTCTCTCGTGACACTCACTACTTGTAAGTCTCTCCTACTACGATTAACATCGTGTTCTTACTAGTAACATTTCGAGTCAAACACTTCTAACCTTATTGTAACCTTATTGTAAACAACACTTCGACATCGTAACTTACCACGCGAGTCTCTCCGAACATTTATATTTTCCGCGAGACAAGTTGTTACAATAAACTGTATATTATAACCTGTTAATCCAGTGTTATACTAATTCAACCACCTCTATTATCCTAACCGAAATAGGGCATCGGTCATTTCGTGGCATTGATTACCTAATCGTAACGGAAATTTACGACTCCCATTGACACGCCTCCTCCGCGATCGCGTCTCTCTGCGAACAGTCGAACAGACTGGTCTAAGTATAACGGATCAGTCAAGAGATGTTGACTGATCTAAGGATGCTAAACCAGTCAACAGATCTTGACTGATCTAAGGACGAAACAGCAGTTAAGAGATGTTGACTGATCCACGGATGCTAAACCAGTCAACTTCAATGACGATGTTTTCGCGGAGGAAAGCTATTGATAGTGTATCCAGCGCACGGGCCCATCGGATTCGTTGATGGCAATTTTGGCTAGGAAAGTGAGAGCAACGGTCATTGCTGTAGATTGGTCAAGCTACAAGGTTGGTGGGTAAGGAAAGGTTCTAACCACCCCCGAGAGAAAGTTGCTAACAGGAGATACTAGACGTAAGAAAAATCAGATTTCCTGTACCTTTTCGGAGTGGACAATAAATGTAAAGAATACTTCAACTAAAAATATACTTGATTGATCCGAAGGACCTTAACTATGAAAATGCCAAGATTTATGGTGGGTCCTTCAGATTATTGGGGATACGCAATAAGGGCGTGTAGAAGTTTGGCCACCATCTTGCCCGCGGTATAGGGTCTGGCTTGTGTAGAGAGTCACCGGACGTAACAGTAATCGAATGAACAAGGCGAATGAAATGTAATTGTTAAATATTATTGAGTATTATAGAATATTATTAAGTATAATATTAATGATATTATCGATGCTATCGATATCGGCCCACGAATTCCGATTTGGTTTCGATATATATCAAAGACAAAGCTATGGTGGCAAGGAGCGATATAGGGAGGTAGTAACTTAAAACCTTATAACTATACAAGAATGCAGGGAGGTTTGGTTGTCGTCGAATGACTTTAAATGTTATGTCGCAATAAGGAGAAGACGAACGTTAAGAAAACGAGCCTCACATTCTCATCTGACGATTTCACGACGCAGCGCGTTCCTCAGGCTCCCAATGAAGCAAAAGCTATCCGTTTTGTTCTCACATGTATTATCAAAAAAGGGGGGCATACGCTTGGTCCATTATATATTTAAGTTCGAGTTTCTCGGGATAGTATAATGCAGTGCCGTAAACAGATCGTCGTATAGGACCGACGAAATGCATACAGTGTAGCGACAAGCGTATAGTTCCAGAAACGTCGTTTCGCCTTCAGTTCGCTTTTTCACATACAAGGAAGGTGCATACGCGATCATAGGCGCGAACGGTGGCGTGACCCGAGTGTAGTGGGGGTCGTCTCCGAGAGAAGACAAAAAAGATCGAAGGACGGGCAGTACCATTTTGAGGAGTCAGAGAGTGCAAATCAAGAAGTGAGAGTGTTGCCAGTGTCACGACCGGCATACTTCAAATCCGACGGACTGACGATAGAGATAAAGCACTCGGCACAATGTATATCGCTGAAGTGCCTAATGAACCATCAACATCCCAACGGTCCTTCCACCGAAGGTTCTAGAAGAAAGAGCACGTGGCAACGATCGCGGACGCCTAGCAAATGCATGGACGGTGGGGATGTTGAGGGATGACAAAAGAATGTAATCGGATCCGATCGAAAGTAAAATCATAAGAGTCAGTCTTAGAAAGTCACGCCTAGAGTTCGGAAGTAGATTGTAAAGTGTATTGATGTTAGAAAAAAATAAAGTTTTCTTTTTTTATTTTTTACCTCAAATTCCTTTTTTTATTTTGTTATTTTACGTGACACCAGCGTTGTCGCGAGAGCGTGGTCCGCGCGCGCGCGCGAGAGAGAGAGAGAGAGAGAGCGTTGGACGAGAGTTAAAAATTAACTATTGCGTTGTCTAGACCATAATACGTTATTATGATTAATCAACATCTGTACAATCCATTCATCGTAAATAAATCATCATTATAATATTATATTTACGATACTACACACATATAACTCACTTCCTTCCTTTTTAAAGTAACTTATATCATGGATGATGTTTACCAGAAATGTAATCAAAATGTAATCATTTTGTACTTCAAATTGTATTCAACTGTCGGGCTTATTAGCAAATTACAATAAAATTGTTCACATTCCTACAAAAATCAAAGCCCTTATCCTATTTCGTTCGGTAATTTTCAATTATTAAACGTTATTACTAACATTTCCTTGTACGCTATATTTCACAATTTGTTATCGATTACTTTCTACAAATTGATCGCTATTGCCTGATTTTTTTTATCGCTGTATTGTGAGTACATCGAAAGCAAGAGTTAGAAACAAGGAAAACAATTGACATGCAACAACACCTAACAGAATACATATTTAGACAGATAGCAGCGGATTAGTGTCGGACTCATACCGGGGGAGCACGAGGTGGATAGGCCTACGCCCTGGGAAACCCCTATAGATCTGATATTCTCCTATAACTGGGTGGCGGCTGGTCGGTGCCTTTGGCCCTCGTCAGCTCGCCGATCTGATGCGGAGAATTTCGGAGAAGTTGGTGGGCTCATATCTACCAAGACCACTCACCTCACCTTCTCGTGGGACCCCCTGTCACCCTGCACCGGCATTGACCGGGGTAGGGTGCGGAAGAGTGAGTGGCACTAGGACTGGAACTGATGGTGACGACCTCGGCAAAACTTTACAAATAGATAACATGAATAGCAAACGTAAAAAGAATATAGTTTACGGTGCAGGGGAGGGATACCTGAGATCGGCGCAGATGTGAGCAGTCAAGTGGGCCCCGCTGCGTCGTCATCTCACGATCACGGCCATTCGGGGGTGGACCGTCAGACTCCCGGATCGGTTCCTGCGCCTGGCAATCAGAGGAGGTTATTGAGATCGACGGACGGACAGGAGGGTGCCTTTGTGGCCCACTCCATAGTCCCGAATGTCGGCCCATATTCTTTAGAAGGATACTGGAGGACCCGCACGAGGTTTGATGACGAGGAATCGATAGATTCGTTGAGGTCGAACCTCTCTATAGCATCTGGGTGATCTGGGGGCAAGAAACAGGAGATGATTTGCACTACCCCGGACATGCCCGAGGATCTCGTGCGTGAGATGAGGACCGCCACGGCCGCTGATATCGGGGCTGAAATGATCAGGAGGGTCGAGGAGATAATCAGGATGGCGATTACACCTTCCAACCTTAAGGGAACCTACATCAAGATCCTTAAGGAGGCGGCAACCTCTCTTGCCACCGGGACGATGGAGTTGTCCAGGAGGATTAGACTCGCCTGCGTTACCCAGGTCCCAAGACTCGCGAATGCGAGGCCGTCGTTGTTCGAGGAGAAAGCGAGGCCCCGCGGAAAGAGCTTGCGAGAATGACGCTGAGCGCGCCCCAGGAGTGTTCTCGGTGCCGCGCCTCGGCTTCCGAGTTGGGGTGTCTTCTGAGAAAAGGACAGAGCGACAACGCGCGTCTCATTGCTCTAGAGAAGAAGAGGAGCTGGGAGCCTCCATCATAGGGGCCATTAAGGAGCGCGTCGGGGATAGGCTACACTGCCGTGAAGCGCGAGCCAGACAGGATTCGGTGGCCTCGGCTCGCACAAACAACGCCACCCAAATACGATCGCTCCCGAGGGAGCGGCAGGGTAGAGGGTGATAGGTGGTCGAGCCAAGGAAAAAGAGAAAGAAGAAGGAAGAGGTGAAGAAAGGCGCAGAAAGAACGGTGGGGAGCCAAGTCTACACGGCTTCATCCGCGACAGACGCTCAGGCTAGGAGGAGAACAAAAGGCACCCCGAAACCCAGCGCTGCCGCATCGACGGGGACCTCGGCAAAAACCCCGGAAGATGTGCCGGTGCAAGCGCCTAAGAAGACTGCGCTCCCTCGCTCACCACGATTATCTGCGGTGACTCTGACCCTGGGTGAGGGAGCGAAGACGTCATACGCGGAGGTGCTGGCGTAGGCAAGAAGGAAAATCCTGCTGGCAGAAGTTGGCATCGAGGCGTTAAAGATGCGTACGACGGTAAGGCGGTAAGATGCTATGACCGGCGCTATCATCTTGGAGGTCCCCGGTGATAAAGACCGGAAGAAGGCGTCCACGCTGGTGTCACAGGGTAAATTTGACTCCGATAAGATAGTTAATCCTAACTGCCTTATCATGAGTCACCGCCAGGGTAACATCCAGTCACTCCAAACATGATACATCCGTACAAACGAAGTCCAGAGTCCTTCTCTCCAACAAAGAAACTAATATAAATACTTATCCCGAAATCACCCGAGCAGTCTGCAGTCGGCAATACTCAAAACCTACCCAAAACATTATCGTTGTGAACCTCGAAAAGTTTATTGTACAAGTGTGTGAAAATAAAGAGCTCGATCCCCTGTTTCGAGATCGACACTTTGTAATAATTTGATAAATTTTATAAATATTATAAATATTACCCTACACTGGCGACGCGTCTGGTGCAGATCTGGGACCCGACCACGGTCAGAGTTACGGCTCCAGCCAGAATGGAGAATACATGTGGTCGGGATAGACGTCTCCGTCTCCAAGAAAGAGCTGCGGGACACCTTGGCGCTGGCTGCGGGATGCGACGGCGCGGAGGTGCAGGTCGGAGAGATTGGGACCACTAGAAACGGTCTCGGCGCGGCTTGGGTGCGTTGTCCATTATTCGGAGCGAGGAAGCTGGCTCAGGCAGGAAAGATTGCACTGGGATGGTCCACATTGCAAGGGCAGAAGCCATCGCCAAAAAGCCCTTGCAGTGCTTTAGATACCTGGAACTAGGGCACGTCAGGGCGACGTGCGTATCGATGGTGGACCGATCACACCTATGTTATAGGTGTGGCGAAGCTGGGCATCGCGCTAGAGGCTGTATTGCCTCGACACCCAGGTGCCCCCTCTGCGAGTCGTTCGGAGCACCTGCGGCCCACCGGATGGGAGGAACGGCGTGCTGCCCGCCGAAGAAGGGAAACAGGAGAAAGCCATCAATTCGTGACTCTGCCGCGAAGAAGAGCATAGCGGATCCAGCGTGTACCGAAGGAGGTATCAGAGGAGCGGTAGATGGCCGGGAGTAGGCCAAGTTACGAATGAAATTTCTGTAATAACCTGCTAGCCCGAGGAAAGATTTTACTTCTGTTGGGTTCTTAGGTTGTCTAAAGTTTTTTACTGCTTCTATCTTCTTCGGATTGGGTTTTACTCCTTCACTTGTTACGGTATGTCCGAGGTATTATAATTCCGGCTTTAAAAATTCGCACTTATCTGGCTGTATTTTCAGCCCCAATTCCCTAAGTCTTTGTAGAACGATAGCTAAGTTTTGGTTGTGTTCTTCTACCGATTGACCAAAAATAATAATATCGTCCAAATCTACAAAGCAATGTTTGTTAATAAGTCCACGAAGCGCAGTGTCCATCATTCTTTGAAATGTCGCTGATGCGTTTTTGAGTCCAAACGGCATTCGATTATAATGGTAATGTCCTTGTGGTGTGCTAAATGCAGTGTAATTCTTTGATTTGGGATCCATAGGAATTTGGTGGAATCCTGAGGATAAGTCTAGGGCAGAAAAGAATTTTGCGTTTCCTAACTGTGATATTATGTCATCTATGTCGGGTAGTGGATATGCGTCTTGGTCCGTAACTTCGTTAAGTTTTCTAAAATCAATTACAATTCTCCATTTCTGTTTTCCCGAGGCGTCCTGTTTCTTTGGTACAACCCATACTGGAGAATTATATGGAGAGTCGGAAGGTTCTATAATGTTTTTCCTAAGCATTTCGTCCTTCTGTCGCCTAATTTCTGTTTTGTGGCATTCAGGGGGTCGGTAGGATTTAGTGTTTATGATTTTGTTCTCTTTTAGCGTAATTGTGTGTTTAGCAAGTGAAGTGCACGGTAAGAGTTCTGTTTCGAGATTGAAGACGTCCAAATAATAATGTAATATCTTTTCAATTGGTTCTCTGAGAGCTTTTTCTATATGTGAAAGTCTAACTAGATCTCTGAATGTAGAAATTTGATTGTAGGTGTTAGAATTTTCGATAGAATTAGTGATTTTTAAGTTGGACTCACCACCATTGATAAAGCATACTGGAGTCGGTTTTCCTTCTAGGTACACTGTCTTTGATATGGCTTGCCCAGTTGATATGGTCGTTACCGGTTGTACCAAAGTAGTATTATTGCCTAGTTTTAATTCGTCGTTGGAAAGATTGAATTTAAACTGTCGTAATGCGGGGAAACCTAATATTCCATCTTCTATTAGCAGAAAATCATCATCTATTACATGGAAGTCTATCTTCTTGTTAAACAGATCTATAACGACGCGTTCTGAAGTTTCGAATTCAGAATGCCCCATTGTGAATTTCTTCACAGGTACCGGTTCTGTTCTTGATGTCCATTTTCGCTTAAGCAGGTTGATTCCTGCCCCTGAGTCGACAAGAAATGTTCGTTTCGGTTGTCCGGCTGGTCCAAGGAGCACTGTGGAGAGTTCTCCTGTAGTTGCATTGATCCTGATTCTTTCGTTTTCATCTTGATGAAGTTGATTGGGGGTGCTCGTTGTTGTAGGCCTGGTGTTCGAAAATTTGGACATTGGTTTGACCTGTGTCCAAGGCGTTTGCACTTGAAACATTGTATCTAGGCTCGTTCTCCTAACGGTGCGCGTTCGGTTCGTCGAAAGGCCGTATTAGGTTGTTGGGCGAAACCATTTTGAATCGCTCTGGGCGGTGTGGACGTGAAATTTGCTACTGGTCGTGGTCGATTATCGGGGCGAATGGTCCGTTGCTTGCGGGTTCTGTACTCATGAAAGTATCTTTCGATTTGGATGGCGCGTTTCTCGGCTTCAATAAAATTCTGCGGCGGAGTGGTCAGTAGCATTTGTCCTATTTCTAATTTTAATCCGCGAGCAAAGTCCGTTATCGAGTCTTTCAGGATTCTGTCGCTCACGGCGCGTCTGTTCATTTCATCTGGGTATTCGTTAGTAATGCTGTGCTGTAACTCATTGTATGCTTGTCTAAACCGAGTAATATAGCTCTGTACGCTTTCGTTAAACCCTTGTCTAGTGTCTCGTAATTGATCCTGGTTTTCACGGACGGAAATTGCAATATTCGAAATTGCCAAAAAATGTTTCTTTCGATAAAAAGTTAAGGTTAATAGAACTGATAGTACTGAATAGTAGTAGCTGATATCATGACAAGATTAATAATCTACAATGTGATGACCTTCAAATGACCTTGAATTCAGAAATCTCGAATTCATGTATTTCATCATTTTGATTTATTAAGCTGTTATGTCACGTGTCTAGTAGTAGTGTAGGCCATCACTAAGTTGCAATAGTAAAGATTACCAAAAAACTTCTTATTCAACAAAAAATCAATGTTACTGCAACTTTTTTACATAGAATTATGTAAATGCATTTAGCCATTTTTTAAGGCAGTTTAAAGAGATTATACGCAAATGTGTTGAATGGCAATACTTAAACGCTAAAGATAATTATTTATTTCTCTTTATCTTGAAATCAATTATTTGGAAATAATTTATTTCTGAAGGAAGATTTTGAAATTTCTTTGCAAATAACTTCATTTTCAAATAAATTTGCTTGTTACTTTATTTTAAAAAATTATTTCCCCTTTTTATTTATTAGTTTCAAATATATTATTTTACAAATAAAAAGTGCTTAAACCTATTCTCCGAGTACTTTCCCCTCTTATTTTTGTAACGCATTGTGAAAGTTAGAACCGACTGAAAGGGGCAAAGAAAGAACGAAGAAACTGTTTTGGTGAATATACGGTAGTATAGATATCTATATCATTGGCGAAGCTAGGACTTGCGCGTTGGTTGGTGTTCTGTTTTACTTCCTTGTCGACAACGTACAGTTATCAGTCACGTGGAGAACATCCGCGGCTTCGGTTCGTTTCTCTAATTCTTTCTTTCGTGTTATGTTTAACGACAAGTGACATGGATTGATTCAAGAAAAGAAGAAATTGTGGCACCCAACAACCGGCAGAATCTGACGAAAGTAAGAAGCAATTTAAATTGATGAGCTCATAATATCCATAATAGTCCATGTTCGTTTTTTTCTAGAAAAGCAAGCGAAGAGTCTAATATTTCTAATTTCTTCGTTAGATATATCAATATTTTTCAATCAAAATTACACATTTTTCATTCATCCTATATATTATGCAATTGCTATGAGTGTAACTACTTATATTTCAAAAGAACTATAATTAATTAAATAATGAAGTAGATTTTTCGGCAATATCTGTTTTTATACATAGAACAAGTTAATGATCATTCGAGAATAAAACAAGAGATAAATTATTTTTTTATAATATCGATTTCATCATGTGAGCTTCACTTCCGAATACTATTGTAGAATCTCTTATTATCTAAAAAATCAAATTTAGCAAGGATTGTCTTTTTTATGGGCATCTTAATTCTTCACTGTTCTATTAATTTTACTTTTGTGTGGATTTCATGTATCAACGTTTGTTCATATTGCACATTTGTTAATGTTATTTGTCGCGTATTTAATTTACATATTTTAAAGCGTAAAAGCAATAGTGTAAATATATAAAGAAGTACCGTAACTGAAATGTACCTTTATCTCAAAATTTTATATTTCGAACAAATAATAAGAGTGATATGGGAATAAACGAAATATAGTTCAATTATTTAATAATAATTTGTCAAGTGTCAAATACATTTTATACGTCTCTTTTTGTATGCAAAGCGTATAATTTATACCGTGACACATGTCTAATGATTATGCAAACAACGAAAAACAAAGAAGCCTTTGAAAGAAGAGATTTTAGCTTAATACGCAATGAGAAAGAACTTAAAACGAGAACCCCATTCGTGTATTGATATTCATATGTAGCTCTATTTTTATTTTATCTAACTATCGTAGTAAAAGTTATGCATTGAATTTGTAAATTTTGATTAAAGTAGAATTGTTAAATCGCATTTTGCTTGCTTTGACATACAGGAATTTAGTTTGAAATTTAAATTTCAATCAAGAAATATTTTTAAAGATACGTAGTACTAAACGATTTATATTTTTCATTAATATTATTAGTTCAATTCCTATTACAGAGATTTTAATGTAAAGAGTATTTTGAATAGGCAGAGAGATGCATTTACATATTCGTATTAATGAATCGGAACATTCGTGATATGGTTTCCACAAAATGCTATTATTTCTATAGTTTTATAATGCTTTCTTAAAACATTTTTCCTCCATTGAACTTGATTTTTATCAATCTTGAAAGGAAAATATTTTAGAGGACAGAAATAGTAATAAAGGTAAAATAATGGAATTCCAACAATTAACGTGTGTCTACAAATATTTAAGCGAAACTCATTCAATATTAGTAAGCTTCGATATATTATTTTCTTTTCCTTTTTCCTAAAATTGGTACTATTGAAAACATTTTGTAAAATAAAAATTAGCATTGAGTGTATGATAAATATTAGAAATTCCTATATTCCTATACAGTTTATTTATTAAACATATATAAAAGTACACTTTCTTTTTGAATGACTTGTTTATAGTCGCATATTACAATAAGTTATTATTCAACTAAGATCATAGGTTGAGTTTTATAGTTTCTGAAAAAAATATATCGGTCTTAAAAATTCTGGTAATTGTAATGTTTAATTAAAATATATCAGGTTGTCTTTTATAAGACAAGAATTAATACTAAAGTATATTATAAGACATTAATTTGGAACTAATTTATTTAACATCCAAAATATTTAGTTTCGTACTTCTTATCGGTGATTGGGGTACGTTTGAACGATACAAAACTGTTCCTGGAAACATCCTTCTTTCCTTAGGGAATATTCCAGTACTCTCGGATATTCTAATTTTCTACAAGACAAATGGACAATTCTACACTCGAAGGAAGTTTTGCTATTTTTGTATAATGGCGCTGCTAGGCAATTGTAAAGAAAGAAACATTAACATGAAATATTTCACAGAGGAATACATCAATGAAGATATGGAAAATGAAAAGCTTTGTTCCAAAAGACCATCTTTGTAGAAAAGGAATAATTGTATAACAAAAAGCGTTCGAAATTTGAAATCATATCATGCTTTACTATGATCCATCCTTGGCTATTCTGTTTCATGTCGCTTACTTATTTCTGAGTAAGAAAATCTTGCAACAGTTTAAAGATTTGATTCTTAAAATTTAAATGATGAAAATTTCATCGAAGTCGATTAACATTGCAATGAGCTACAAACGGATAAAAATGATGAAAATCGCAGTTTTTCTTCGCTTCGAAATCCACATATATTTTTCCTTTCAAATAATTCTGTTATTAGGTATAGGGCTGTGAAGACGAAATCTAAAATTTTAAGCGAAACTAATTGTTATAATTACTCGTTATAAAACATCAAAGACGAGATTTTGCAATATTTTTACAATCGAGCTCCATCATAAAAACATAATTATTATTACATTTTATTAAGGGGAATTCTATAATGAACGTTTAAAAAAGCCGTTTCTTTTTTACATTTTCTACAAGAATATAATTTCAAAAATATGTGTGCAAAATCTTATGCATGCACTTCTAATATTAACTAAAATATCCCGTTAAATAAATATATGCTTGTAAAATACGAATATTTAATCTTTTCTCATTTTTATTTATTTTTATTAATCAAAAATATATTTTTCATAAGGCATTGCCAGGACGGCCGGATTGAATGTTCTAATACTAACGCAAAGCCCAATACATTAGTGATATATATTTGTAATTGAATTATATGTTACAACAGACATGTGTTGCGTTCTTGCAGCTTCGTCAGACTTGTAAACAAAAGATAAACGACTAGCAATCGACACTGACGTATACCTTGCCACATCCGCACAATTATAGGCAGAAATAGTCTGTAGTAATAGTTGCAGTTTTTTCGTAAATATAATATAGGAAAATAAAGCCGACCGACGGTTATATCTATAACAAACGGTTGTTCAAAATGTGAAGCTTTACAATATATTCAGAAATCATCGAAATCGGAAAAGCAAAATAGTTCTACAAATTCACCTTTTAATACAAAAATATTTAACAATATTAATTATTATTGGGAAATGGATACGTTTTTATTAATTTTTATTAAATATAAATATATTCTAAAAATAACGACATTTTAATAAAATTTGGCCGCTACAGTCGGTTGCTAGATTAAAATGCAGACTAGACTGCTTCAGAAGAAGTTGATCGTCAGATACGATTTAGACCTCTTTCTAATCTCACGTTGCACAAACGACAAACCGACCGGCCTACAAACATAACATGAAAAAATACAGCATTTTAAATGGGCGCGTCCTAAGTGGTCTTGTGCGATGGAACAACGTTGTATTTATCGCTCAGACTGTTTGAAACTTGATCTTTGTCACATCACCGGATCTGCAGTCAACAGTTTCGCCTTCGATTTAGTGAAACCCATACTAACGCAACAATGAAACTTTTTTGTCTGAAATCTTTTCTTAATACAATATTCGACACATTGGCAAGATTTTATAATCGGGCAGTGCGACAGTATCCATATACTTTTATATAAAATTTACAGTAAGCTAAAACTTTATAACGAGTTTGACCTCATTTTTAAAATGTCTATACAGGGCTCATCACTTCGATCATTGCGCAAGTAATGATTTTAATGAAAAATGTTTTAAATAATAGTTGGATGATTTCGAAGGGGATATAATTTGACGTAATTAGAGCTTTTATAGGACAATGCGTAGAGGATATATGATGATCAACCTTATTTTTTTAATTCTTTCGAATATCCTACGTTAGAAAGTGTTGAGATAGCATATTAAAAAATTAACAATTCGTATGATATTTTAAATTGAAATCTTTTTTTCCTTCGCTATATTTCTCTACGTCTACCGATATCGGTAAGATATAAAGAACATGGAAAATCTGTTCCCTGAATGTTTTACAGCTGTGTTGAATATTCATTGATGAAGTAGTGTACGAGTATACTTCTGTAATTTTTTGTTTAGTTTTTACTACTTTTTATAATTTTCTTCCTTTCTTTGTCTTTTATAATTTTTTCAATTTCAATATAATTATGTGTACATAATTTCTTAATAAATACCTAAATCCTACCGAATGACGTTATTATTACTCCATATTTATTAGCATCCATAAGCTTCAAGCAATTTTACAGAATACAGATAAACTGAAATTTGTATTATCAGCGTAGCAAGAAAATTTTCGTTACTATTGTCGATTCTATATAAATAAAGTCGTTAAATATCTATAACTTTAAAAATCGTAAAAATTCGCACAGTTTGTGGTCCTACATTATTATAATACGCTATGTATTCGTTATTCTTCGAGTAACCAAAATTGATACTCAACACGTAGCACTTAGCAGTCTTATGAGTATGAATATGCGGCGAGCAGTATAGACGATTTATGACCGCAATTCACGATTTCTGTTAAGTATTTGGAAAAATTGTTTTATTTTAAATGTTCTCCTCGCTAACATAATCATTGAAAAGAATTGCCTTTTTATGGAATTAAATATTATTGACAATGTCATCCTCACTAAATATGGGAACTTTGCGGGATTAAAGAAGCGTAATTTTCATAATATTATAGAACATTACTTTTTAACAAACTATTTTTTCATAAACATTTTAGTAATTATAAAATTATAATATATTAAATTAATTAAATTATAATAATTATAAAAGAGAAAATTACTTACATTCGGACATTATTGTGTATAGGTGTATAGGTGTGTGTGTATGACGGAGGTAAAGATGTGGCGGCACTCGGCGACAATGTATATCGTCGAAGCGAAATGCCTAATGAGCCATCAATATCCCAACGGTCCTTACGCCCAATGTTCGAGAAGAATGGGTACATGACAACGGTCACGGAAGCCTAACAAACGCGTGGATAGTGGGGATATTGAGGCGTGACAGAGGAAAAAGAATCGGATCCGACTGAAAGTCAAGTTGTAAGAAGTTCAGTCTTGGAAAGTCACGGCTGGAGTTCGGAAGTAAACTGTCACTAGTGTAAATAAAGTGTTAAGAAATAAACTCTCTTTTTTATTTTCATCTTCGATTTCTTTTTTTTTTTGTTTATGTTACGTGACAGATGCATGGACACTGTCGCATCATTGTTTTCCGAGCAATCGGTTTATCGGCTATGCACCGTGCAGCTATGTGGAAACTAGGGTTACACGAATGAGACGCGGGCAATTCGTATCACCCGTATGAATCGGGATAGCTGCCTCAGACGCAGCCGCGTACGGCGGTACGGCCGAGGAAATTTCACCTTTACCCAGCACAACCGCTGCTGTGTCTCCTCATTGCTTAGATAAAGGACGTTGTGAATAAATGGCATTGCTGTCTCCTATGCGCTGTTTAGGAAATTTCAAGCGATGGAGCAGAATATTCTGTTTCTGTACATATGATGCTGCAAAATTTTTCCATTCGCTATTCCAAACGATTGGGGACTTTTTCATATAATTTTTAGAGGTCAGTTGGAGCAATATTAGAAGATTTTCTTTTAATGATGAACTAACCGCTTCCTTTGTTGTTCTGTTTATTGGCAAATATGTAATATATGTAATCTAATATAATGCATTAAATAATTGGGGATATAATAGAATATGTAAAATTTAATAAAACAGTGATCATACTTTCGTATATATTCGTATACTTTTTATGAATATATTACGTATGTTATACGAAACATTTTAAAATTTTATTTTTTAAATTTGTACTGGTAAAATTTTAAACGATTCTAAAAATGTATATCGAAGCTACAAGATATTTAATACAAGTATATATGTATATATTTTGCAGAAATTATTAAAGTATTTAAACAGGCAATCATCCACGATATTAGTAAGCCTCAGTATTCAGATTATCTCGAATATCTTGTAACTCCTACATATATTTTCAGATCGGGTTTATATTTTATCAACATAATTATAGTGTCATATTGCAGTGTCAATAAAATTTCAAAATATTTATAAAACACGTACGATATACGATAAAGGATTGGAAATAGAATATAAGGATGAATCAATAAGAGGTACAATCTAAAATAATTCATTGTTTATTGGTTTGATCGAAAAATGTTTTAAATGAATTATGTGGCATCTGGTTCAAATTCATCGATTGGATACAATTTTGTTTTTTTCTATATCATATTTTCTGAGATAACAAGGTGATCTTAAGTGTTTTAAATAGCACCGTATATATTTTATAACATTTTTCGATCAAGCTAGACATTCTATAAAAAAAGCTATATTAACTTATCTATATCAAAAATCAATTATTTTGGCAGATATTTTAATTTTAATTTGTCAAATTTATCGCACGAAGAACAAAGCCAACCAAGATCACCCAAACTCACATAATCTGATCTACATCATAATCCGGCAGCAATATTGAAAATTCGAAAAATATTCGAAATTATTCAACTTAACCTATTGTAACTTGAATTTACGACTCTTTCTGCCAATGAATAGTGACAATGGTTTTTATAACGAGTAATTTTAATAGCTGACTTTAAGATAAACTACTTTGATAGACTGAATTATTCTACAAATAAGTCGAGGCTTTTCTTATTGCTTTCCTTCGCCACAAATATTCACAGAGATTATAATTTAAATCGGCTTGTCTGGCTCTTCCTCTTTGAAGACATAAAGACTCGATCTCCATCGAAATTCAATTGTCTGAGTATTGACCCCAGTTTCGTAATTTATAAAGTTAGCAGAGTGATTGACGGATTAATTTCTCTCTAATTAATTAGTATTCGCTCTTTAAGCAGTCGTTCTTCAGCAATGGGGAAAAATCGTTGTAGTAAAATATGTTTTTTGATAATCGGAATCAACGTATCATGATCTTGTCTGTTATTAGAGCACATCTCTAGATGAAGTTGTTTGCTCTTCATGTATAAAGCACCAAAAATCTATCGGTCTACGATTACGTGACCTCTTTTGCATTTTCGGTGGCCAAATTTCATTTCATTAATTTCTACAATTCTTCCCTGTCCGCCAATTAAACCGTCAGTACTAAGCATTGTAACAGTTGTTGCATGCACACCTCCCTGCAATAAGAATAGATTTCCGCGATCGATTCGCACGAAGCATGAACCTACCTAAGCTTTGAACTTCATTATGAGCGTTTTCATATTTAAATCCGCAGGCAAAGTAGGCCTTATGATTGATAGCATTATAATAAGTCTTTTATTGAAATTTTATTGTATTCAAATAACGATTTCTTGATCATAGTACGATCCATATTGTGTTTATGATATCTCCATCGCATACCAATGCGTGTATTGACACGTTTGTATTATCGATAACTTTTTATTAATTTTATATTATATTTGTCATCTTTTGGACATTTTCGTATAGATAGCAATAGTCCCATATCTTATGAGCAAGAAATGTATCTATCTCATGTCACTAACACTTCTAAGACGAGATATTCAATGTTCCAATGAAAGACAAGGAAAACATAAAGAAAAAGACATAACATTGTTTTTTATACGATAAGTTATTTGTCCATTAAAATGTTGTACATTAAAGCTAAAATATTTTTTAAACTAATCATTTTATCCAAGTACCATAATACTTTTTTGTAGATGTTGAGGTTATTAGATGTATAAACAGAGAAACGCGTGGATAAATTGTAAGGTAGAAAATATATTTTAATACAGAAGTGTAAGTACAAGTAGGAATATAATTTGAGCTGGTCCAGATCCGCACGCTAGCAGTGTTACCCTATAACTGGAAACCCCGAAGCCCTTGTAGCATCAATCCACATCAGAGACCAGGACACACACAGCGGGCAAGATGGCAGCTAGATGTCTGCACATCCTTGGCGCGTATCCTCAATAGCTTTAAGGACCCACCATGGGTCTTGGCATTTTCATAGTTAAGGTGCTTCAGACCAAACAAGTATCTTTGTTTCAGGTTTCCTTTACATTTATTGTTTGCTACGAGTTGACACGGGAAAGTTAATTTTCCTCACGTTTGGTATCTTCCGTTAGCAACTTTCTCTCGAGGGCGGCTAAAACCCTTCCTGGTCCACCAACCTTCTTATTATCCAATCGGAAGCGGTGTCTACTGCCCTCACTTTCCTAACCAATATATTCTCTATATTGACGGCGAAAAACTGATTTCTGTTTGGTTAATCCTAATTCTTTCGACTCCTCTCTTCTTCTCTTTTAATTTCGGCAGCTAACAAACGTTTAAACCAATGTTCTGCATGCCTCTTACTATTATGGTCTCCGCCTCTGTGATTGCTTCTTGCTTTTGGCATTTAGCATAAACCAAAACTGTTTGTAACAATAATACTCCCTGTGGCAATCAATGTGGCTTCGCAAGTCTTATCCAAAGACAGGCAGATGTTTCTACTAGCCGTGGGAGGAGAAATGCGATAAACCCAAAGGCGTCTTCTATTATTGAAGGCGCCGTAATCCGCGCGATTCTTTCAGCCGTGACGGATTACTGATTACAACAGCAAATAACCGTTTTCCCTTAATACCTTGAATTTAAAGCGTAAGAAGCAAGAATGAATATTTCAAATAGTTCAAATTATTTACGACAGTGATTTCTGCGGACAACCTATGTGGTTTCGCAAATCTTGTCCAAAAACGAGCAGATATTTCCGCTAACAGTAGAAGGAGAAATGCGATAAACCCGTAGGCGTCTTCTATTATTGAAAACACCGTAATCTGCGCGATTCCTTCAGTCGCACAAGTTAGAACAGCAAACGGTCGCTTTAAATGTTTATTATTTTTAAAGAAAGCCTGATTAAATATACAATAATAATTCTTGATTGTTGACAGTAATAGTTAACGTCCAATTTATTCAAACGATAAATATATTACAAGTCCGAAATTTGTAGAGAAGAGAGTGTTACAATGTGTAAAATTCTCACCTTGTTTATATATACTGTCGATGGCACTTTGAAAATATCGCACTAAACTGTCTAATTATAATTGTTTGAAGACTGGCTTCTTGATGTTAATTCTGACTTTTAAAACTCTAAACTCTTCTCTAACTAAACTGAACTCAACTAAATCTCAATTCAACTTGATATTAACTCTTTCCATCATTAACTCTTTCTAAACCAATTCTTTACTCAACTAAACCTTGCTCTAAGTGGCTACGCTTATTTATACTAAAACCATCATGGTATAATTGCCACGTGACGGTTTATTCCATGGTAACGCGGAGTTTAGCATGTAATTATTTCTGTGGACGCTGCGTCTTCGTTCCTCGCGTTCATCGTTCTTGCTAAGTCCTTCTAAAAGTATTAGGGTTTCTTGTCTCCGCTGATGTGGCTTTCTTGGAAACGTTGAAGCTATTTCAGGAAGTCTTTGCTGCTGCATTAATCTTGCAGTTTTAATTTCTGCTGATGATAAGTCATATTCTCCTTAATACACGGTTACCTTTGCTGATGCCGATACTTGATCCTTTGGCGCGTAGCAATTGCTTATCTCTGCAAATGCTGCGTGGGAAGGCCGTCGTCTCTAAATTTTCGTTGTCTGCTTATCGTACTGGGTATTATGGTGGGGAGAGCGCACGCAAGATGGTGTATGTCAGCGGACGTCTCATTGCCTAAACCCCAAGAAAGCAGCAGGGCACGACCTAATAGGCCATAAAGCAATCAAGGAACTTCCCATAAAAGGGATCGCACACATCACATCGATTTTTAATGCTATCCTTCGCCTTGAACACTATCCTGAGGCCTAGAAAATCTCACTGATTACCCTTATCCCTAAACCCGGAAAACCGATATATGAAAGTAGCTCCTTTCGCCCAATCAGTCTTTTACCTACCCTGTCTAAACTATTCGAGAAGATGCTCACGAATCGACTCCTTCCACTCCTAGAGGACGTGCAAACACTCCCAGATCACCAATTCGGCCTTCGGAAACAACATTCAACAGTAGAGCAAATCCATGGCATAACCCACATGATCAGACAAACCCTTGAAAAGAAAAAATATTGCTCAGCGATATTCCTAGACATCCAACAGGCATTCGACAAAGTATGGCATGAAGGGCTACTATACAAACTAAAAAAGATGCTACCACACCCCTACTACTCCATCCTAAAATCCTGCTTAACCAATAGACATTCATGGTTAAATGCCTAGACGCCACTTCCACAACATTCCCAATAGAATCTGGCATACCCCAAGGTAGTGTCCTCGGACCCCTGCTGTTCTCCATCTACACTGCCGACTTACCTATATCAAATGAGATAACAATAGCAACATTTACTGACGACACAGCGCTATTAGCGACCCACGCAGACCCGGTAATTTCCTCATCCACTCTCCAGCGATGTCTCGACTCCATGGAAAAGTGGTTTCATAAATGGGGCTTCAAAATTAACGAAAAAAATCCTCACATATAACCTTCACGTTCCGAAAACAAACCTGCCCCCAGGTCACCATCAACAACACAATAATTCCTAGCAAGGACTCAGTCAAATACCTGGGCATGACCCAGGATAGGAGGCTAACTTGGAAAAATAACATCATAGACAAAACAAAGCAACTCAAAGACAAACTCAAGAAATTCTATTGGCTCACTGGCCGACGCTCCAACCTAAGCACACAGAACAAAATTAGCCTCTACAAGACCGTAATAAAACCTGTCTGGACCTACGGAATCCAACTATGGGGAACAGCAAGTAACTCCAACATTGAAATACTCCAACGCTTCCAATCGAAAACGCTAAGATCCCTAATTGACGCACCTTGGTACGTAACCAATGAAACAATACACCGCGACCTCAAGATACCCACCGTCAAAGAGGAAATAGCAAAATATAGCGACAGATATAGCAAAAGAGTCAACAAACACCGAAACCCCCTAATCACTGGGCTACTTGATACGACGGACCAGATTCGTAGACTGAAGAGGCACTACCCGCTAGACCTAAACGCTAGATTCAATTAGTTACCTAAATTAAGTAATATTCACTTATTTATAACACTCACTTATAAATTATACTTATCTATAATAAGTATTAACTTATTATAAATAATCAGCCATGTCACTGCGCCACGCCAGAAAAATTACTGAAAATTCTCAACGCGAGAATTGATTGTAATTTTAATAAATAAATAAATAAATAAAAAAGGTCCTTCGGACCAAGCGAGTATTTCCTGTCTTAGATTTCTCTTTACGTTTATTGTCTACCACGTGTTAGCTTAGAAAGTTGATTTTCTTCACATCTGGTATGTTCCGTTAGCAACTTTCTTGCGAGGGCGACTAAAACCCTTCCTGGTCCACCAACCGTCTTATTATCCAATCGGAGACGGTGTCTACTGCCCTCACTTCCTGAACCAAAATTGTCATCAACAAATCCGATAGTCCCTTGTCCTTAAACACACCTACCCCTAGCCTTCCTCAGGCATGGTGTCGCCAGAAACACTCACTTATTCTGTATCCTTAGAATAGTCAACATATCTATACCGGTCTCTATCCTTATAACAGTCGCGTACTTAACGTATCGTTGTAACTAAGTCTTACATAACGTGGTTGGAGTGAATTGTGATATATGTTAATTCAGTGAATGTTATATTGTGATTGCTGAATTCATAATAAAGTTTAATTAAAACAAAATTAATAGTTGTGTTACGGTTCAGCTACTTTTTATTTTCATTAACCAACCCCAAAAATTACGTGACACTCTCGTCGATACATTGTATATGATCCGGCGGGCAAGTAAGACGATCTGCCTGCGATACTGTAGGACCGCGAGCGACGGTTAGAAAATACAGCCTGTGGTAAGCCTCGTGGCGTAACAGTGGATTATATAGTCTATTCGACTCAGTGAGTCAAAGTTGATACAACACTGAACAGAACTTTAGTTTTGATTTGTCAATGAATTTTTGTTACTTTCGTATTTATTACAAGCAAAAAAAGAAACATTTACAATATTAACAAGTTGGTTAAATTACTTTTAATTATGCAATATGTTTATGTTATTTCTATTTTATATTCGGTGGAATCAAACTAGATTAAATTAAATAAGGCTTCCTTACTATTAGATTAAATAAGAATTTCTTGAAGACAAATCTGTTCGTGAATTCAAATTTGCTAAGTTTGAGAAATTTTAGGTGAAGTATATGGAACGAATGGGAAGAATTTTACGTGGCTGCCGTAACTCTATCATGAGAGAAACTTATTTAATTTTGTCTATTCGGTTGCTGCAACGATGTAACTACTTCTTTATTGAAAATCAAGATCAGAAATTTTAATAACAACATCGCCCCTACTTTGCAACACAATTAATTTAAATTTTAGAGATTACACTTTCACGATAATTAGATGACATATTCTAGGTTCTTGGGGCTTTGTATTTTTATAAATATGGTGCGCTGTACATTTTCAAACCTTCTCTGAAGAATATATGGTATGTTCACGAAATGTCGGAACAAAGCAACAGACTAATAGAAATAAAAACAAGGTTGGAACCCAACGAACCAGAAATATGTCAATTAATTTTATGTTAATTATTTATCTCATGCCTAGTACCTATGCAATTCTTGCTAACTTTTCCTTTTCGTGATCTCTTCTCTTTATAAGTTCTTCTAATTCAAATGAAGATATAAAGAAATTGTTCTTCGTATTTTTTCTCGTTTTGATCTTATGTTAAAACATGATTCAGAAGCTTATAAAAGATAGAAATGGTGACAAATTTATGCAACGAGATTTAGAATTTATTTGAAACATTTTTCTTCAACAATTTCATCGAATATTCCAATTTTTTATTCGATTCAATCATTATTAACAAAGCAGTTTAATTTATAGTTTTATAGTTTAGCATCTTTAATTAGTTTTAATCGCTACAAAATATTGCGCAGTCTGAGGATTAAACTTTTTTTTCCTAATATATTTCCTATCTGTTATGTAATATCGTGATATAATATGTTTACAAAAAGTGGACAATAGAGATGTTAATCAGACAGAAAAGACGATTGTGGCTTAACTTGAACTATTCATACCAAACGTACAGAACACAGCGCAATCCACACTCTCTCGGCAACGCCACTCGCAACCTCCGTCTCCGCTCAACTCGCACTCGGCTTCTCGACTCGCACTCTGTTTCTCGACTCGCACTCTGTTTCTCGACTCGCACTCTGTTTCTCGACCAACTGTTGTCGCATTCCATTGCCCTTTTCCTAGGCCCACCGCACACGTATTCTGCAGACGCCCGTAGCCAGGGTCACGTAGGTCTTTTCCACGAAACTATGCACTTGAAAAGACCGATGACACATTGATGGGCTCGACGGCGCCTCGGCTCTCGCGACATTGTTCATAGTTCGCCCGATATTTCCCAGGCCTTTCGTCCACGATACTACAGTTATTATTGAAAAAGGAGAGGAAACGTAACTGTTTTTGCTTGCATCTATAGTTTACACACGGATAGAATTTGGCACAGTAACAAAACCTTCTTTCAGTTCCATACTCTCATATTCATTTTAAAGGAATGTTAAAAATTAATTTTTGCGCAAAATTTCTGGAGTTTGATACACGTTGGTACGCTACTACAGTGAGGAAAACGAGAGTTGAAAATTCTGAGGCTGTATGTTTTATATGATTTCTGTACTCAAAAACGAGAGGTTGAAGCTTTTTGCAAATCAAAATAATGTTTACAGATCATTTAAATTTAAATGTTAGAAAAATGACATTTTACGCACTAAATTAATATTGTATAAATTTTCACGGTATTTGAGGGCCAAACTTTGTCGGAACTACGGATATTCACACAATATAATCAAGCAAAGCATGTTATATTAACGTTTAAAATCTTATTAAAAGTTAGAATTAAAATACGAAGTACGAAAGAAAAAGTAATAGATTTGCAGCTATTACGCTACAAGACAAGAGTAGGTTTGCGACCAATATAATAGCAGCTGATGTAATAGAATTGCGAATATCTGAAATAATAGATAAACAAAAATATTTGATTAATTAAATTTTCAGATAACAGGACAACCACATTTCTGATATTAAAATTGATAATTGAAATTAAAATCTGATATTAAGATATAAAATGATAAAAAGAAGATATCAAGAAAATTGTATATTTTTTTGCCTACTGAGTTGCATAACTTTTTTGTACGCAAGTAATTCTATAGAGTTACGTTCTTTTTATGCTTCAAATTATCTAAATCTTTTTCTAAATGCCTTGAATGCTTCGGCATAAGAAGAAGCATCTTTATTTTTGTTGTTATTTCAGGTTGTGCAAAAATTATGTCTACACGGTCTTCTATATTAGAAACTTTATAAACGATGTTGATTTATGACGGAATTGAACATACAGATTATATAAAAGATGGTGAACAAATGGAAGCATGTAGTATTCATCAAAAGAAGCAAAGGAGTCGTAATAAACATGTGTTCAAAAACTGTTAGTTTCGGAGTTACGAGATGTTTAATATATAAGATTATACTATATAGTAAAACAGTTGCTCAGTTAAGTTAATTAATACAACGAAGCGGAAACTGCTGTTAAGAGATACAACAAATGGGGATCTTTCGATATGAGCATGATTCTATGAAAAAAGCGACCAGAAGTTGTATTGAATTGAACGTATGGTTGAACATAATGAATATAAATACATTCAATAGAAAACTATTCAATACAAATACAAAATTGTGAAGAACATATGTTATTGGCAAGAACACCTTATAACTGTAGGAATGTTTATTATAAATTAACAGAAAAGAACAGTATGATAAACACAATATTGTAACACTCTCGCAAAATTGAATATAATATCGCACTTCACGAATTCGCTTAACACTATTTCTACGTCTCAGCAACTTCCCTCGATCACGATTAATTCAACTCTGACCATTACCATTACTGTAACAAACCCTGGCAACGGTCATAACACTCCTTGACAACATTACCATATCTTAACAACGTTTATAAACAATTAGCCACGTCTTTTGCTAACGTCACAGCATCTCACATAACTCAGAAAATAGTGGTTTCAGAACTCATGTTTATTAACACTTTCTTACTTATTTTGATGAGTACTATAAGTTCCTATTTATTCCCAACTTATCTATACCCTGTATAATCTCCTACTAGTTCAATTAGTATCGTGTATTTTTCTTTTTTTTTTTTTTTTACTAAAATTTCGTGTTGTAGCAAATTCTTTTTGCACATATGGAAAAACACGCTATTCATATAATAATATTCGCAGGAGCACGTCCTTACACTGACAGTGGCAAGCGTGCACAGCTTCGTAATCAGTTAATCGTCGAGGCTTTGGGGATAAACGTGTATCGATGAACTTACTCATATCGTTATCGTACAAGGATCGCGTGTTATTTCCCGTATAATTTCCATTTCCCATTTGGACCTAGTACGTATAACATAGTTTAGTCCAAGAGAAGGAATTGATTATTATTAGAGGAAAATAATCAAATATGGAATGGTATACGTAATAAGGAATAGAACAGTTTTTAAAAAGTAAATGTTTCTCAAACGGCTACAAGCTATCTCACCCCTTTACTTTAAAAGTATTTATTTTGTCAAAAACATGTTTACAATACTCAATAGAAGAATATGGATCGATATGCAAACTTTGTAGTAGAATTTGTAATACAATCAGTCGGAATTGCTTTCCTTGCAATTGTATAATGTGAAGATGCTCATTTGCATAAGATCTGCAGTTAAACAATCTAGATTGGAGCTTACAATATTGTAAGCAATTTTCTCAAAATACCCTGTTTGTATTCAACGTAAGATATATGTATACTTATCCGCTTCCTAGATAGCATCAGATATTGCATTGCTACATAGTGCGTAGTTGACTTGAATTTCACTTTATTATCTATTATGCACTCATTGTAGATAAACAAATGGTAATCTTAGGATGATAATTGAAAGTGAGTTAAGTTAAGTTCGGATTTTAGGAAGTAAAGATTATTCTGATGTTGGTACTAGTGTAGAATGAAGAAATTTAAATTAATTAGAAATTAGCAACTATTATATTGTGATTTACATGTATTTATATGTAATTTATAAAAAATTCTTTAGTTTTTTTTATTTATCATTTTTTTATTTATCTTTTCATTTCTTTTTATTTTTTAAAAGTAATTTATGGAAAAAAATGTGATTTTGTTGATTCTTGACATTCTGTGATTCAATTCTCGTTGAAGCGATTTTGTTGATTGCTGCAGTTCTGTATGATTCGGTCTAAAAGTTACCTATTTCTGTATCCTTAATACTTCGTTGTGCTCACGTTATGCTCTTGGAAGGGTGACAAGGACCTAGTGCAGTGTGTACATCGAGGAGCGCGCAGCCTTATTGAATATTCGAGATGGGTCCAATTATCGGGTCTGAGTGGGATGCTAATAAAGCATCAGCAAATGTTGCTGTGGTTATCTCTGTTAAGGGTGGTAAATCGACAGTGTAGATGGTGAACAGCAGAGGTCCGAGGACACTGCCTTGGGGTATGTCAGATTCTATTAGGAATGTTGCGGTTATAGCGTCTAAGTATTTAATCATGAACAGCCTATTGGTTAGATATGATTTTAAGATGGAGTAGTAGGTGTGTGGTAGGATTTTCTTTAGTTTGAACAAAAGCCTTTCATGCCACACTTTATCGAACGTCTGCTGAGTGTCCAGGAATACTGCAGAGCAATTTGCTCTATCGTAGAATGTTGCTTCCGAAAACCGAATTGATAATCTGACATTGTTTTCAAATCCTCTAAGAGTGGAAGTAGTCGTTTCGTTAGCATCTTCTCAAATAGTTTGGACAAAGTGGGTAGAAGAATAATTGGGCGATAAGAGTTTAGTGTATTGATTTTCTAGCTTTAGAGATCAGAGTAATTAATGATATTTTCCAGGACTTAGGATAGTATTCAATGCGAAGAATTGCATTAAAAATAGAGGTAATGAGAGCAATCCCTTTTGTGGGAAGCTCCTTGATAGCTTTATCCCGATGCTTTCCAGGGATTTAGGCGAGGGATTAATTCTGTAACTTCTAGAGAAGTGAAAGGTTCAATAGGAGGAGACATTTGGAAGGGAGAGTGCAGATATTCTGTTATTTCCGCGGCAATATTGGAGGAATGAGGTTTGAATACGTTAGATAGGTGATTAGCAAACAGGTTGGCTTTTTCTATAGAGCTACGTGCCCATCCACCTTGCGGATAGCGAATTGGAGGGATTATTTGCAGGGGACGCGTGAGTTTCCTGGAAGCCTTCCATAGTGAGTAGTTGGAGTCAACTGTGAGAGACAGATTGGCAAGATATTTTTGGAAACAATCATTTTTATAGTTTTTAATGATTTTGGTTAAATTCCTAGTTACGTTATTTAGTTTGCGTTTGTCGTTAGGTGTCTTATGACTGCCATACTCTTCTAAGTCTACGTTTTTCTGCGATTTTAATGTGTGATGGGGGCATTCATGTTTATTGACAGAACTCTTAGTAGGTGTGGAAGAGCGGATAGCGATGCTGGTGTTTAAGTATTCCGTGGCTGTTTCGATATCTTCATTTGTTTTTAGGAAAATTAAGGGTGATGTTGAATGATTAAAGACTTCTCTAAAGAGTTGCCAGGTGGTGAGTTGGTTATGAATAGAGCCATTAGGTGGATTTTCGATAATTATTGAGCTAATTGTTGCTATAACCGGGAAATGATCTCAAGAGAGTTCCGCCGAGGAGTTGATTTGGACATATCTTGGCGAGATATTTTTAGTTATAAAGAAGTCTAGTAAATCAGGTATTTTGTTAGTGTCAGTGGACCAGTATGTGGGTTCATGTCAACGCCGTTAGCCGCGCTGGAAGCACTCGTTCCCGGCCGATCACGAAAGTTAAGCGGTCTAGGATGGGTGACCGCTCCGAGAGGCGTTGACGAAGAGGAGACGTGCCGAAGCCATTTTTCGTCCTTGGAGTTTTGGGCCCCTCTGGGGCGCTGGATGGTCGAAGCACACAAGGCAAGCCTCCGGTGAATATCAATAAGGAGAGACAGCGCTAGGGGTAATGCCCCCCCCCCTAACGCCAATTCAATAGTTAGGAAATATTAGGACTAGCTAGAACAAGAGAACGCGTGAAGGGGGTGCAACTGAAGTTAATTCATAAGAGGTTCCTGGAGCACCCCTGTCATACGCGTAAGATGGTCATCGTGGAGTTTTAGTCGGTAAGAGTCCGACACTACTCTGCTGTTACGCAATTACTGCAACAGCGGAGTGTCCATGAGGATTTCTCCACGTACAAAAAAAGAAATAAAAAGTATGTGGGTTCATATGTAGTGAGACTGTTGGTGTTTATGCTATTCAAGAGATTTTTGCCTCTTACTGTAGTAAGCCTGCTGCCCCATTGGATATGTTTGGCGTTATAGTCTCCTCCAGCTATGAATCGATTACCCAGAGCATCAAGGAAGTTATCAAAGTCTTCTTTAGAAATGGAGTGTCTAGGAGGACAATATATTTCTGAAGTGGTGATTGTACCACGACAGTCTTCTATTGCTACGTTTGTTGCTTGGAGGTAGTCTTTCTGGAATGATGGAAGTTCGTAGTGCTTAATGCTTAATTTGATTATGATTCCGGTGCCGCCGTAGGCCTTTGGTGTTGGATATGGTAGAATTTGTAACCATTTATTTTCAGATAGTTTTTGTCGGTGAAGTGGGTTTCCGATACGAGCATTACGTCAATTTGCTGGTGTTTTAGGAAGAGTTCTAGTTCAAATTTGTGTTGCGCTAGACCGTTGGCATTCCAAAGAGCTATGCGTCTTGGTTTTATTTTGCGTCGGGGCGTATTTATCCATGATGAGTGTTAATAATGATAGTAAGTTATTAATCTGTTCTGATTGTTTTTCGATTAATTTTTCGAGTCTAGAGAAGTTATCTGTGTTTTGTGAATTGGGAACACTATTTTGAGAATGGTCTCTATGGGTTTTCGGATTGTTTTGATTTCCTTGTACTGCTTAGGCATAGGATATTGAAGTAATAGAGAATTTTTGAGGACTAAGTACTTGGTTGGTTATCTCTTTGGCTCTGGGTTTAGGGTACTTATTTGTGTACAAGGTTTTGTAGGCTGAGCAACCTTTATAGTTCGCAGGGTGGTCACTTTGACAGTGGATGCACTTCGCTGGGGTTTCCGATGATTTAATGCACTGGTCAGTGTGGTGTGTACCTGCACATTTAACGCAGTGGAAGGTTGGTTGCAGCATTTTTGCGTGTGACCGTATCTTTGGCACCTTTTACATTGTACTATCTCTTTTTTTTATAAAAGGAGGTTCGAATTTGACTATTGAGTTCATTAATCGATTGATGTTATAAATTTGTTTATTATTTGGCTTTTGTTTTAAGTCTATGGAAAATAAGGATAGCGGGTTTTTCGAGATTCTATGTTTTATGTTGCTGATGTTTGTTACTTCGTGGCCATATTTTAGGAGTTCGGTCTTCAAATCGTCCAAGTTAGCTGAGTGGTAGATGTTGCGTAGTACCACTCGAAAAGGTCTTTCTTGTTTAAGTTGATACGTGTGGTAGTTTGCGTTCAATATTTTTAGTAGCTTTGTTAGTTTTCTATTTGAGTCTGGATTAGTCAGCAGAATTTTGACTTGGTTGTTGTTTATTTCAAGTTTGTAATCCTCTTTGTTAATATCTTTCTCAGTGGACTTTACCGTTGTTTGAATGTCGATGACATCGTCAATGAAGATAGGTGGGCGAGGGGGATTTTTACGTGTATTTTGGTTAGTTGGTGTTTCAGCTATGTCCATGGAGTCGTTTGTGGATTCTAGTATTGCGTATTTATTATAGGTAGTTACACCGCTTGTTGACTATTTTAGCTAGTGTTTGCGTTTGTTTTAACTGTTTCTAGCTTACGCTTTTTAATGCTTTTAGTGTCGATTGTTACGAGGGATATATTGTCCTTTTTCCACGGAGGAGGTAGAGCGGTGCAGTTATGGTTTTGCTCAAGAGAGCCTGGTCGAGATACTTGGGCCATCATCGATCTAGTTAATTCAATTTGAAATAACTAGTCGAGGGGCTATGATTCGGATCAAAGATTATGAGCGTTGGATTTTCTACTAGTTAGTTAAGAAACACTTGGATTAAGTCTGTTTCTATTCACTTTCGACGGATGGGCGTCACGTGTTTTTTTGTGAACTTCACAGCGCACTAGACTCACGTCTGCACGCTTCGGCACTCAACAGGAAACGTCGAACAAATACAATCGGATTGAATGACGACAATTGCTTAATTACGGCTATGAGTAGAATCTAGATTGTAATGTTAGGGGGTTTTGCCAAAGTTCCAAAGGGAAGGCCTCGGTGTCCTTTCATCTCCAATATATATATGTACTTTTGTGTAGTTTTACTAAGCACCTGTTACTACGTTTAGCATTATCGAGTCGACGCAAAAATGAAAATTGTAAATGGCAAGGACACTAAAATTTCGAAAGCTTCGAAATGTGTATTCTTAAACATTATAGTGATAGAAAAAAATACATTATTGGCTATATATTTATATATGATTAATAATAATGATACGATATAATTGTACAAGGTATTCCAATCTTTTTCATAAAACAAAGTCAGAGTATTCTATGTTTAAAAATAACAAAAAACATCATCTAATTATTTAAAATTTTGTTGTTGTATTTAAAAAACTTATTTAAAAAGGCGATAAAAAACAATACGAAAGAACAACGAGCTAACAATCTGCCGTTCGATAAAGAATAGAATCAGATTAGTTAAGAAATGCAGAAGTTAAATTTGTTATATTAATAGTTCCTTTTTCATTTTCTTTAGTTTTGATGTCGCGTGTTAATTCTTGCTGTGTAAATTTTTCTGTTTAAAGTTTGCCATAGACAATGTAATACCAGGTGACCTTGAGTCACACGCAATTAATTCTGCTCTATTTATTCATTGCTCAGAATAAAACAGTAAAATCGAATAAAATATTTTAAATTTTGGACGAGAGGTTTATTGGGATATGCACGTTACAAGTTTATACAATAATCTGATTTTTTTTATTAGGATTATCATACAGAGTACTCCAGGAGAATATTGAACTTTATCAACAAGTTTAACAAATTATTCTGTATCAAAAGAGGTTTATACAATGTTTGTGGACTGTTGGCCACACGTTTTCGAGTTATTTGAAAATATAGATGCTACATGTTATGATCTTTGTGGGAATTAAAATAAATAAATAAAAATAAAATAAAGTAAATAAAGTCATTGCAGTTCGATTTATCCAGTAATTACCACTGATAATTTTGTAACTAAAATAAGCAAATGTTTTGTAATATATTTTTTATAGAAATTGAGTGTTGTTATTATTATTTGTCAATTCTCTTATTTACCTAATTGATATTGGACGTGTACTGAATATTTACACGTTTTACTAAATATTCGCATACCCCTTTTATTATATGTGATTCAGATGATTTTATAAATGTGTACAGGAGGTTGTTATTTTTTAATATTACTTTTTATTTTGCATAAAAAATCGAATTAATTGGTATATAAAAAAGTATTTGAACTCACCAAAAACGGTACCAATGACAACGAAATTTCATTGAAGAAATGATTCTCAGAAAATGTTTGTTCCACCACTACATATACCTTATGAAATAGTGTAACTTTGTCCTAAGGATCTTTTTTATAAAGCCATAAATAGAACGGAGATATTTAGATGTTACCATTTTAATGACTCACTCTGTATAATAAAATTCGCGACATGTATTAGATATTAGTATTTATTATAATGGCTTTGACAGAAACTGTTAAAAAAATTAAATTACAGTTAGCCTTGTTTAAAAAATGCTAGTTATAACTTACGCATTCAAAAATACAAAATTCCATTGGTTTGTATAATTAGAAATGGGCAGCTTATATCTAAAATATATAGTAACAGAAACATATAAATTTTAACATTTCGCTTATACAACGATTTCTCAATACATGTTTAAGTTATTTATATTATTGTAATAACTTAGCTTATATTTCTTCACATATTGAAGATTATGTTTTTTCGTGAAAAAGATGCTAATTAGTAATTGATTATCAATGGCAAAGAAACTTGATTATATCTAGTTTCCTGATTAACGAATACTGGTTTCCATGAAAATTCATGTTCGTCTAAATATGACGTATGAATTAAAAATTTACGATTAACTAACAATTACAATGTTTCTCTGCAGATATTTGGGAAATTATTAATAAAGCATTAAACTTTAATTATTTACTGTGAAAGTAATTGAATTTCCTAATAGTGAAATATTATTTTAAATCTATTTAAACTTTGGATCATTTCCTAAGAAACAGATGGTGTATTAACTTTACTGACTTTTAATATCGTTCCCAGAGAAACAAAATAAATCCATCATTTAGAATGCTATTTAAATCTTTTTATCTAAACTAACTTTTAAAGCAACTGACAAACAGTTAATTTCTTTTTAAAATCACTTTAAAGCAATTTATAAAGGCCTAATTTAATTAAAAGTTAATTTTAACCAAAGTGAACATTCATGTTAAATTAAATATCAAATAATAGAACGAATACTGGATATTATTAAATTGGAGGTACAATTCATATGAGGGATAAATTTATTCGATAAAAATAAGTTGAAAACGCATATTAAAAATTTTAATCGCATAGCAGTTAAATTTGATAAATACTTTGTTTTGTTTATTTGAGACATTCCCACAAAATAGTGGTGTGTAGATATTCTTAAAAATCTTCAAAGTGAAATTCATACAAAAATGTATTATTTATTTACATTTTTGTGAAGAAAATTAACAAATATCCAGGAATCAGCGGAATATCTATGTAGGTATTCGCACACGTCCAAGGATATTATAAAAATTATCTCGATTGATCGAAAATTAGCTCGATTTCTGAGTATTCAAGAGTAAACATTCACTGTTTAATATGCCTGTTAATTGGCGGATATTTAAAGTAGATAGATAATTAATTCTCCTTCATCATAAATTGATTATCCTATTACGGATTACTGAAAAATGCAAATCCTAATTTCACCCTGAGTTCATTAAAATTTATAAAAAGGGAACAATATTTAGGAAGACATAAGTAATACATTTTTGAGATTGTCTCGAGAAATTAATTCCTCATAGTCAATCATAAAAGTTTGCATACACCTATCGAGCTTTGTGTATTTGACTTACAATAAAAACCAAAAAAGCGCTTTTGTCACAAAATTACATATATATGTCGGATCAGGATTCGAATTTTGGGCGCGCGACGACTCTTCATGTGGACTAGCCATCGTCTCACAAAGCCGAGATTTTATTTACACGTATATACAGGTCTATCACTAAGCTTAACAAATAATAAGTACAACTAATAATAAGTCTAACAAACACTAAGCCTAATGAATAACACGATCTACGAATAATTAAATTAAATAATACTATTAGCAATGTTTGAGTTCAAACGAATCCACGGTCACCGGGATAACTCCTTACTAAGCGAAACTAACTTAGACGCAAATGCGATCGTCGAAAATGCTCGATGTATCACTCTCCAAGGCAATCGCAAGAATGCCAGCCTCGTGGAGATTTTTCTCCCTGTACGATTGCATTTTGTTTTCTATCCCCGTTTGGAAGCATCGAGAAGGTTCCAAACGCCGTTGCTAGGCACACTCGTTGGAAGCATCGAGAGAGTTCCAAACGCCGTTGCTAGGCAGTTTCTGCCTGGAGTTTTGGTTACTAAATACAATGTATGTCCCATTGCATCGGCACCTCCGAGGCAACATCACACGTGGCTCGGCCCGCTCTCGAGGCCGCATGCCGCCACAACCACACTTCTCGGAAAACACATACAACCACTCCAGACCTCCGTTAGATAAAACATCCATCCCGTGACCGTGGCTACGTTCAGCGACCGATTGTCACCTCGAACCCAATCTCGCTTATTACAAATCTTAAACAATTACAACTATAATAAAATCTAGGCTAAGGTACTAGAGGATGTTCCCAAAATTTCCAAGGAAGGGCTTCGGCTTTCCTTTCATCTCCGACACGGCCATCCTGACTATCACACGTCCTCGGGTGTACCTTCGTTAACAAAACAAAAGGAAACAAGATTAGTGTCATTGTGATTAGCATTCAAAGTGCCAGTTGCATTCTGCGTGCTTTCAGTCGGGTCGTAATGACATGACGGACCATTCTCGATTTCACACCCAAATGGGTCTCATCCTTCGAATCGCACATACTCTCAAAGTTCGTTACATAACCAGCTTCGTAACACGATCGCTGTCAACACTAGACCGCCTCCAGCCTCGTGACATTGTCACTGTCGGTACTAGACCAGCTCCAGCTTCGTGACATCGTCGCTGTCGGTACTAGACCAGCTCCAAATCCGTGACATTGTCGCTGTCGGTACTAGACCAGCTCCAACCTCGTGACATTGTCGCTATCGGTACTAAACCAGCTCCAAACGCTGTCGTGGCATTCGTCGCTGTCGGTACTAAACCGGCTCCCAGCTTCGTGACATCGTCGCTGTCGGTACTAAACCGGCTCCCAGCTTCGTGACATCGTCGCTGTCGGTACTAAACCGGCTCCCAGCTTCGTGACATCGTCGCTGTCGGTACTAAACCGGCTCCCAGCTTCGTGACATCGTCGCTGTCGGTACTAAACCGGCTCCCAGCTTCGTGACATCGTCACTCCCAGTGCCTGACCGCACTGAACTCCGTCCCATGGCCGCACCTGGGCTCATATAATTCTACGATCCTCTGGGATCGGGGTACTCACATCGCCATGGTCACTGTTCTCGTCATCACAACAGACATCCAACTCCGCAGGAATGCGACTATCCGGCATTTTCCTTAACCTGTCATGACTGTACTTGTATGACCTTTTCCCATCCAGTGTTTTCAAGGTATATCGGTCTCCTTCCAGGACCTCCGATATCACAAACGGACCCCTGAATTTTGGATCCAATTTTGTCTGGTTCCTTTCTTCATTTTGGCGTAGTACCAAATCACCAGGATTAAACCTAACTACTTTAGCTTTGGTTTTATCGAATCTCTCTTTGTCATACCTAGCACTAGTTTCCATCTCTTTTATTGCCTGTTGTCTTACACTGGAGATATCTATTTCTTTTTCCTCAATATTATCAGGTAGTAATAAGTCATACGGTCTTGCTGCTCTACCAATCAATAACTCTAAAGGACTCGATTTGGTTACGCGGTTGATGGTGCAATTCAAAGCCAATTGCATCTCCCCGATCGCGTCTTGCCATGAACGCCCGGTCGTTTCTACCGTTGTGAACATATTTTTTAACGTGCTCATAACACGTTCTACTTGCCCATTGGCCCTACTTGCACCGGTCGCGATCAAATGAACTTTGATTTGTTTGCTTGCACAGAATTCTTGAAATTCCCGGCCCGTGAAACATCTACCCTGATCTGCTATTATCCGACAGGGACTACCGAACAAAAACACGGCGGACTTAAGTGCCTGGATAACGCTGAGCGAATCCAATTTGCGTGTGTGATATAAGTGCACGAATTTCGTAAAGGCATCGATCAAGACGACGACATACTCTTTCGAGTCATTCTTGCCACTCAGCTTGCCCGTTATGTCCATATGCACCGTATGCCACGGTATGCCGGTCTTAGGTATAGGATGCAGTTCAGCCTGTATTTTACCTGAACTAGCCTTCGAAACTCTACAAGCATGGCAGTTCTCGACAAACTTGCGAACATACTTCGCCATTCCCTCGAACCAATAATACTCATAGAGCTTCTCGAGCGTTTTATCCCATCCTAAGTGCATAATTGACTGATGCACATGGTTTATGACGGACCATCTAAAACCTCTCGGAACAATGGGTAAGCAAAGGGTTCTGCCCTTTCGTTGTACTTTACGGTAAAGTGTACCGGATCGCAGTTCGTAGGTATTCGCGATATCTTCCGCGAGCTCTTCGTTCTGTAATTTATTAACGATTTCGGAGATTTGCGGATCGCGACGTTGTTCCGCTAATAGCCAGTTTTCGGAGATCTCGGCCAGATTAATCTCTTTCTCTGCGACCTTGTCTATCATACGGCGATTCAAGTCTACGGGGTTTCGCGAAAAGAAATCTACGTGGGCCATTCGTTTACCCTCTCGATACATGATGTCGAAATCGAATGTTTGCAAATAAGCCCACCACCTATAAACCCGGTCGTTTAAGTTTACTTTGTTGCTGGAGGCTTTCAAAGAATTACAGTCCGTCACTACTAAGAATTTCCGTCCATGTAAGTAGTGTCGGAAATGCTTAACGGCGCTTACTACTGCTAGTGTCTCCAGTTCGTACGAATGATACCTAGATTCCGCGGGACTGGTCCTTTTACTATAATATTCGATGACTCTGTTTTCCTTTTCGACTCTATGCATTAAAATAGCTCCATACCCCTCCGAACTAGCGTCGGTATGTAGCTCTATGGGCCGATTGGGATCAAATATCATTAACACCGGCGCGTCGGTCAGAACGGAAATTATCTGTTGTCTTATCTTTTCGTGCCTGTCCGTCCAAGTTATGTGCTTGTTACTAGAAGTGAGTGCGTACAAGGGTTTCATCACTTGCGAAAATTTAGGAATAAATTTTCGGAAGTAAGAGGCCAAACCTATAAACTGCCTAAGCTGTGTGACGGTCGACGGTGCAGGTAAAGAAACTAAATACTAATGACTAAAAAACTATTGCAACTTTGGGCTTTTGCCTCCTTGCCGTGCTTCCTTCCTGTCGTTCCTTCCCGTCTTGTATTGTACTTCTCTTCTCTATTATTGCTTTTGGATCGACCTTCTCCAGTTTCATTTAGTGTTTTTTCTATGTCCTTTGGTCCTCTCGTTATTTCACATTCTTCTATTACATGTCTCAGGTCTTCTTCTTTTCTTTTACATAGTCTGCATCTTTTTTCTCTTCTTCTTTCCAGTATTCCCTTGCTTTGGTTTCTACGTATCACTTTGTGTTTCCTTCTCCTTTTTCCCTTTACACTTCACTTTTTCCTCAGAGCTGTCCGTCCTCGTGTTACCCTCGCCCTGAACCAAACCGAAAGTCGAAATCATTATTAATATATATGTGAAAGGAATTAAAATGATTAAAACATTTAACTAACTTTATTGATACGTGTCTTAACGTATTAGAAAAATTCATAGAGTTAGTGTTTTATTATAATATTTTATACAATGAATAATAAATATATTATACAACAAAAAGGAACTTAATATAAATTAAAATAATACATGTTTAATAATATATGCTTTTTGTTAAGTTAGATTTAATTGTTAGAGTTACATCCGGTGACTCTCTACACATACCAGGCCCCACGTCGCGGTTGTCAGGTCGGAGACACAAGAAACCACGAAACCGATAGATCGCCGGTGACTATTCTAAGGATACAGAATAAATGAAGTTTTACTGACGATACTGTGAGGAAAGCTAGGGGTGGGTGTGTCTAAGGACACAGGACAGGACTATCGGATTTGTTGATGAAAATTTTGGTTAAGGAAGTGAGGCCAGTAGACCTTATATTTTATTACAATTACAATTATAATTATATATTTGTGGCGGCACTTGACAGTAAACTTCCCAACAGTTTACGTCGCGTGACGCACGACACAAAGACCCTATACCTGCGGACAAGATGATTGCCAGATGTCGATACATTCGTACCGAATATTTCCAGCTAGCCTAAGGACCGCTATAAATCTTAGGATTTATTTTAGCTAAGGTCCTCCAAAGAGACAAGCAGTCTTTGTTTATCAGTCTCGAAGTCGACCACCTACCACGGGGACACACGAGAAATCTACTATCTCTCACGTACGATGCTTCCCGCTAGCAACACCCTCTCAAGGGCAGCTAGCATCCTTTTCCAACGACCAACACGAATTAGCCAATAAACATTAACGTACATTTCCCTCACTTTCCGAACCAAAGCTTTTCTCAACGAATCCGATGCCTTCGCATCCTTAGACACATCCCAACGCAGTCTTCCTCCGCAGCAGCATCGCGACAAAAAAGTCAGTCTATTACCGCGAGTCAACATACCACGATCGTTATACTTACACGGTTCGAGTCGAATAATCATCTAAGCTCTCGACATCTCGCGCAATCATTGTCCGCACTCGTAGCGCATCTCGAATCATAGCTATTCGAGCTCTAACCGCGCATTCGCGAACCGAATATAATCGCGAGTCCTGCGTCAAGTGTACTCATTGACATTACAGTGAATAAACATTTATCGTTCAATAAATCTGAGTTTTCCTTCCGACCCTATCACGACATATCACCTCATATTTATATAACTATATTTCATTACACGTAATAATCTCTAAGAGCCCCTAATAGATGACTGGATTTCACACTTTAGATAGTTGACTCAGGTGCGGTGTTATACAGGGTTCGATAGAATAACATGTAAAGAAAAAGGGAAAGAATGTAAGGAAAAAGTAGAATACAATTTTTTTGCTCGAAGCTTAGTTTTCTAGGAAATAGAGTTTGAACAAGTTTAGTTAAGAATTGGCTTAGTACACAGTTTTCAAATTTATTTTTCGCAGAAACCAAGTGTTACGCCACGAGGCTGACCACAGGCTGTATTTTCTAACCGTCGCTCGCGGTCTTACAGTGTCGCAGGCAGATCATCTTATCTGCCCGCCGAATCATATACAATGTATCGACGAGCGCATAGTTGTCGCCAAGCAGCGAGCTCTAGAAACGTTAATTTTTGTCCGTTACGTTTTCTACACAAGAAGGGGCATACGTGATCATAGGCGCGAGCGGTGGCGTGACCCGAGCATAGTGGGGGTCGTCTTCCAAACAAGACAAAGAAATCATCGAAAGGCAATCAGTTCCTTCTGACGAGTCAAACGTTACACATCGAGAGGTCTGACATCGAGCAAAATCAAATAGTCTAACGAATTCCTCTAGAGAGATCGCAAAGTCGAGTCAAATTTCTGTAATATAATAATCATATTATTGTTAAATATATTATTTTATGTTAACCTGTTAATACAGTGTTACATTCATTGAACCACCTCTGTTATCTTAATCGAAACAGGGGAATGACTTTCGGGCGTCGATTAACATAATCGTAGCGAGAATTTACGCCTCTCGCTGACGCGTTTTCCTAGCGACCGCGTCTCTCCGCGAACGGTCGTAACATTTGGTCCTTCGAGCCGGATACAGTGGCAAGTGAAAAGTGTTGACACGTAACCGGTCGAATCATTTGGTCTTCCAAGCCGTATCACGTGTCAAGTGAAAAGTGCACGCCAGTGACATCCACTACCATACAGTACCACGTGAATCCAATACAAACAGCAGCAGAAGCGTTACCACTCCAGCGAAGTCAGTAGCGCCAGGGACCATCAGTTTTGAAGAGGCATAACCCTCTTGAAAACGCAAGAACGCAACCACGCAGCCTCACGCCAACAACTAGAGGGTTGACTTCAGTAAGAACACGTCTTACACATTAAACGAGACACACGCGGTGACGAGTAACATTTAAACTCGCAACCACAAGGTAAGCTCGTTCATTGCATTGCCTTCACAATCTGCTTTACCAATGGAGAACACAGATAAAATTACCTCCTTGCATCGGAGACGAGGCTTTCAAATCGATCGATTTACCACTCTATCGAAACGACTCGATGAATACGAACAATCTAGACAACCGAATAAGGCCTATTTAACGGCCTATACGACACTACTCGACGACACGTGGAAACAATATTGATTATTACAAAAAGAATTAGAACATTTAGGCGAGGAAGACGACGCGCACGTTTCCGAGTTAACAAACACATATTACGATCTGGTAGTCCGAATACACACTCTCATGGATGATACACCAGCATTGTCGTCGAAATCGCCAAGCTGCGAGTCATCTAGTGTCGCCGAACCGACATCAATTAAACTGCCGGAAATTCATCTGCCTACTTTTGACGGTACCATCAAAAATTGGCATTCATTTTACGACTTCTTCTTATCCACTATCGATCGAAGCGAGCGACTTGCATCCGTGCAGAAATTTCATTATCTACGATCCTCCTTGACTGGAAAGGCCGCGCGAAGTATACAATCGTTAGACATCACAGAGTTAAATTATTCGATCGCTATTGACGTTCTGAAGGAAAAATTCGACTGCCACCGTCAAGTCTGCATGCGCCACTGGGACTTGATTTTCGACTATCCGAAAATAACTAAAGAGACACTCGAAGCTATAGATGATTTTCTCGAGACGGTCCGAGTAAACCTCCAAGCTTTAGAAAAACTCGGCGAACCAGTCACTTCGAACGTCGTTCTTATCAAACTATTCACGTCGAAGCTACCCTCAGCCATCATTCGCAAATGGCAACGCACATTACCGGACAAGAAAATGCTGTCATATACGCACTTGGTAGATTTTCTAAAAACACAGACGAACGGCGATAAAACAAGTTCAGCATCAACCGTGATAAAAGGGGCGTCCGATCAACACAACCGTCAGCGACCGAACGCGCCGCGAAGTTACGCATTCACAACTACACATAATATGTTGGTATGTCCGAACTGCCAAGGACAACGCGAATTATGGAATTGTGATGTCTTCAAAGCGAACAATTCCACAATTGTCAACAAAGCGAACTCTGTAACAATTGTTTAGGCAAGGGACACGCTCTTACTCAATGCTCCGCTGGTTCATGTCGCATCTGTAGACAGCGACACCATACATATTTGCATCAAGACCATGGTCATAGCAAATTACGAACACGCGTAAGCCGAACATCGAGCGGTCGATCTTCGCTTAGTTCACCGACCCCGCGTTCATCACATCGTTCGAGACGCGCATCCACGTCTCCCCGAACGTCTCCCCGAACGTCTCCCCGAACGTCTCCCCGAACGTGTCCCCGAACGTGTCCCCGAACGTGTCCCCGAACGTGTCCCCGAACGTGTCCCCGAACGTGTCCCCGAACGTGTCCCCGAACGTGTCCCCGAACGTGTCCCCGAACGTGTCCCCGAACGTGTCCCCGAACGTCTCCCCGAACGTGTCCCCGAACGTGTCCCCGAACGTGTCCCCGAACGTGTCCCCGAACGTGTCCCCGAACGTGTCCCCGAACGTGTCCCCGAACGTGTCCCCGAACGTGTCCCCGAACGTGTCCCCGAACGTCTCCCCGAACGTCTCCTCGAACGTCTCCCCGAACGTCTTCCCGAACATATCCGCGAACATCTCCGAAACGCGAATCTCGGTTATCGCAAACGACTGCATCGGGATCAAATATATCGTCCAGTCCTAAACGACAAGGAAAACAATGACGTCATCAGACGACTTTGCTAGGGACCGAACCACAGAAAACGGACTCATTGACCTCGCTTCCTTCTGAACCATTGCAGCACGATTTGTTAGTCACAGCGCAGGTCAACATCTCGAACAATAAAATTCAACCATTCCGTTGTAGAGCTCTGCTAGACACCGGCTCTAGCATGAACTTTATCACCGAAAAACTCGCTGATTCACTAAAACTCAACCAACGGAAATGTTCGGTCCCAATCGGAACACTCAACACGTTATCGACGACCTCGAAACGCTACATCACGGCCACGATCACCTCCATCGACGGCACATACGAACGCATCTTGACGTTCCTAATCATACCGACAATATCGTCTTGGGTCCCAGATCAACCCGTAGATCGCTCAACGAT